>NW_008352267.1:5912918-5919471 GCF_000622305.1 Nannospalax galili | reverse complement strand
GGGTATTAGTGAAATCACACAGAATACATACACCTTAAAATATGTGGGCATACATTTGCATAAGTGATCAATTGAGACATTTTGCTTTGGGGGCTGGAGAGACAGATGGCTCAGTGTTTAAGAGGAATGGCTGCTCATACAGGGGAAATGGGTTTAGTTTTATCTTCTTCATGGCCACTAACAACCATTTGTAACTCCAGTCTAGGGAATCCAATGACCTGTTCTAGCCTCCAAAAGCATGACATGACACTTGTAAACTTACAAACATCCCTAACTTGGAAGATAAGTGTTTCTAATAAAAGTTATTTACATAAAAATGTTATATGTTAGAGTATTTTTATTTAAATAACAAGCCAATTTATTTCATACATTTTGTGCTGCATACTTATAAAAATGCTACGGTTTTTATAAAATATTTTGTATAAACATTTATTCACATTTGTTTTAAAATCATAAAATGATAAGAAATAGTTATCTCCTAAAATATTGATATAAGTTTTGAAAAAAAATATTTCTTCATTTACTTTCTTTTTTTTGAAAATATCTGTTGGTGAATTTCATTTCACTAAAGAGGTTTGGCTAGAGAAGGCTCTTGAAATCCCAAATTCAGCAGGCATATATTGGAGGATTAGGACTTTTAATTGCTCATGGATATTCGTCAAAGTCTGAATAATCAAAAGGTTTAAATAACGTGCCTCATTTTTTTCATTAAAAGCAATCAAATTCTTCAGGTTTGACAGATAATCTAAAGAGGCAGTGATAAAGAAATTCTAAATGAGACCACATGTGTCTGATTGAAAATAGAGTGCATGCAAGGTTTATTGAAGTCTTTTGACTTTCAACAAAAACAAAAATCAATATGTCCATTGAACACGAATCAGGCAAAATATTACCAAACAAATTTTCTGTTCATATCCTCCCTTTGCCTAAATAACATCACTCAAAATACTTATTCAGTAGTTAAATATATTTATGCAATCAACAGGATTTGCAGAAAGTTTCTTTAACTTTATAAGTTTTGAAATAATGATCATTAACATTTAAGAAAATTAAAAATGTTTTTTAATATAACAGTTGTTAATATTGAGGATGATAACCAACTTTATCATACCTGAAAAATCAAGTTTTTTTTTAAAAAATAATATATTGATTCAATTTCAGAAAAAAATCAAAATTTTAATTTTAGTTTACTTTTTTATTAGTTTCCCATTACTGACATGCAAATGGTGAGATCTATAATATTTCATATTTTTAGATGTTTATTTGTATTTGTCAGATATTTTAAGAATATTTGATACTTTTTGAAAAAGTTTTTTAAAACCATATTTATGAACTGAGTTTGTAGTTATTTTTTTATTAAAATGATAATAAAGGCAGCTGGGGAGATGGTTCAGCTGTTAAGAGCACTGATTGGTCTTGCAGAGGACCCATTTCGATTCTAAACACCCACATGGTGCCTAACAACCATCCTTAACTCCAGTTCCAGCAGATCTGACGCCTTCTTCTAACTTCCTCAAGCATTGCATGACCCTGGTGCACTTACCTATATGTAAGCAACATACCCATACACATTAAATAAAAATAAATTTAAGCAAATGATAATAAAGAGTGGAAATTCTTCTCCACAGACATACTAGTGTCATTAAGAGTAATTTTAAATTAACAAGAAAAGCCAATAGTGTCTCCAAAGCCCCCTAAAAGTAATTCAGAGAATGATGTCCAAGGGTGACCTCAGCTTTGCTCAGGCTCCTTCTGTTTTTTGTTTTGTTTTGTTTGGTTTGGTTTTTGAATGCCAGAGAGCTCTTATATAACTTGGAAAGAAGAAAAATGAGAATGTTCAATAGGCTAAGTATTTATATTCATCTGCAAATATGCATTTCATTCATAAATTATTTCATCATTATAGTATTTTATCATTATATATTTTTTTCAAGCATGTATATGTGTTTGTTTTTATATGCCACCTTTTGTAATACATATGCTGTCATAGAGAGCTATCATTTGTTTCTAATAATATTCATTCTCCTTTAATTATTAAATATCTATTTGGACTCCTAATAATACGTGATTTACGTAAAAACGACATACGTTAATGAAAAGTGTATGATTATATCATGAGTACTAAAGGTACATTACAGTAGTAAAATCAGCTTAGATATTTGTAGACCCTATATGTCTAAAAACTGAAATATAACAAACAATTTAATGCAAATATTTTTCTATGCTTTTTATTCTTCTTGGTTTCACAATCAGATAATTCCTTCATTGCTCCATAAAATTTTATAGTTACTATCCTCAAGGACACAAAACTCAAAACCATATCACATTAGAAAATAGTTTAAATAATAAAAAGACTTAAAAACTTTCCCCCAAGGCTAAATAATTTAAACATTAAAAAAAATCTTCAGCCATTAGCATTTTATCTTTTGAGAATTCACTGTTCAATTTCATGCCTCGATTTTTAATTGTTTGGAATTTTTATTATTAGGTTTTTCAATTTTTTGAATATTCTAGATATTACCCCTTTGTCAGGTATATAATGGATAAAGATTTTTTCTCTATTTGTAAGTTGCCTCTTCATCAATTGATTGTGACCTTTGAAATACGAACACTTTCTTACTGTTATGAGATCCCATTTGTCAATTGTTGATGTTAATGTCTGTGCTATTGGGATCCTGTTCAGAGTCCTTATTCCTTGCAGCGTATTCCGTATTTTTCCATCTATTCAAGATATCAATTTTTTTTCTAAATAGATATTTTATTTAATTTTTCTGCATTTCATATAATCCTTCTTAATACTATTTAGTCCCCCTCTGCACCCTTCATACCCACCCCAACCCAATTTCATATATTCTGTCACATATGTTAAAGCTTGTAGAGTCAATCCTGTGTCCCTAGATATCCCTCAGTGTGGCTTCATCCACTGGAGCCCTGGCAGTCTATTACAATATCTGTTGCAAAAAGGTTCTTTGATCAGTGGTGAGAAGTTTATTTGTCTGTAAGTAGAAGGATCCATATTTAATATGCAGGAAGAAATTACGTATGTGTAGGGGTATGAAAGAGATAGGGTTTTCTCTAGAATCTATATTTCCAGCCATGTGTATTTGGCTACCTTTACAGTGCCACACATGGCTTCCCATCCACTGAGAGGGTTTTAAGTCCAATTAAATAGCTTTTGATTACCCCCAAGATAAAAGTGCCTCTATTCCACCAATAGAGATATTTTTCTATGCAGGCTATTGTTGTGGTTGTTAGGATTTAATGTGTTGTTAGACCATTAGTTGATTGTCTCCCTTAGGAACTTGCATAGTATGTTATGAAGCTAGTCTTCAGGGAAGATGCTTCCAGGTCAGTTCCTGCTCCATGGCCCCAAATCCTTTGTTTGAGGTATATCTTGTCTTCAGAAATAGAATTTTATTTTCATATTCTTGGAGGAACTCAAGGGCTGTGGCAATAGTCTGTGTTATATTGGTGGTCATTTGGACTACCTAGACCAATAATTTGAAGGGAGTGTTTTCCTGCTAGACAATGTATTTCTTGTTACTTAGCCTTCAGCTACACATGTGCACTTTTGTACAGATATTACACGTGTATTTTTTATTGGAATAATGAAATTAGACCCTTATCTGTCACCTGATACAGAATCAATCCCAGTTGTATCAAAGACCTCAATATGAAAACTTTAACTCTGAAGGTATTTGAAGAATAATAGTCAGTATCCTTTATGCTATAGGTTTAGGAAATGACTTTCTGAATTGAACATCAGTTGCTTAGGAATTAAGATCAACAATTGACAAGCAGGGCTTTGTTAAAATATAAAGGTTCTTTACATCCATGAAAATAACCAAAGTGAAGAGGAAATTCATAGAGTTGTAGAAAATTTTCACCAGTTATTCATCTGACAAAGAATTAATATCCAGAATATACGAAGATCTCAAAAAACAGAGAATCAAGAAGACAAATGATTCAAATAAAAAAAATTGACTATGGTTCTGAACAAAGAGTTCTCAAAAGAAGAAATAAAAGTACCTAAGAAACATCTTAGAAAGTGTTCATTATTCTTAGTAATTTGGGAAATGCAAATCAAAACAACTGAGATTTCATCTTACCACAGTCAGAATGGTTAAGATCAAGAGAACAAATGACATCAAATTATGATGAAGACATGGAGAAAAGGGAACTCTCATTAACTGATGGTAGGACTGCAAAATGGTGCAATCTCTTTGCAAAACAGTGTGATGAACCCTTAAGAAAATAAAAATAAACAGACCACATGATCCAATCATATCACTCTTTCTCATTTACGCATAGGACTCTTCCTACAGCAGCTATACTTGTACATCCATGTTTGTTGCTGCTCTTTCGACAATAGCTAAGAAATGGAAACAACCTAAATGTCCTTCAGTTGACGAATTGATAATAATAATGTAGTACATTTCCACAATGGAGTTCTACTCACCAGTAAAGAAAAATTGTGATATTTGCATGTAAATAGATGGAACTAGAAATTGTTATACTAAGTGAAGCAACACAGAGTCAGCAAAACAAGCCACATATGTTCTCTCATTGTGGACCTTAGCACCAAATCCTCAAATGTGAGTATATATCCTGGTGTAACCACAGGAGCCAGGAAAATGGGAAGAATCCATGGAAGTAAAGGGAAAGAAGGAGCCCAAGGATGGGAGACAGTGTGAGATCAATGTTATCAATGAAGAAATGGGGAAATTGTAAACACGTAAATGGGGTGGGTGGAGAGAGGGCAAAAACCATGGGGTAAAGAGGAAGAAGGAACATAAAAGATGGGGGATATTAGGAGAAAATAAACATAAATCATATAAAAGTCAAGCTAAACTATGTCAACAAGAAGCCCCAATAATGTACAGTATTTTTATTAGCTATGGCTTAGTACTTACTTGTAAAATAAAATTAGTAGGAATAAGCTCCTGGAAGCTTCAGACTTATTTTGTTAATACTTATTTCTTTTACTGTCTATTCTCTTTCACTTAATCATTAAATTGTGAAATAATAGTTTTTATCAGTGGCAGAAATAATCACACCTACATTTTTAAAAAGACATAAATAAGATCCTATGTTTCATATGAAATCAGGGCCCCCAACAATGCTACATAATCATTGTAAGATGAAGTAAATTGCATTGAATTCAAAGTTATTTATGATAAATTCTGATAACAATTAAATTTAAATAATGAATAATTTTATACAACTACTACCATGTAGTTACCTCAATTAAGTTCACAATTCAGTTCTAGTTAATGAATCAGCTTGCTGTAAAATCAGGTTAAATGAATTTTTCAAAATTCACATTCTACAACAAAATCTCCCACAACTTTATAATATTCTCCATTCAATCTCCCTAGTGTTACAGTAGGTATATATCAATCTATATTTTTTCCTATAGATTTGGCTTTAGATGACGTATAGCATCTAAACATAGAGCATTATTGATTTGACTTGGGCTTGATCCCTCGACTTTTGTTTTCAGGTTTATTTATAGTTATCATGTATAATTATGCTAAAACCATTAATGGTCTATTATTTTCATGTGCATGTGTGATTTCAGTACTTTAGATGAATACCTAATAGTAAAAATTGATGTGCCATATAGAAAATATCTGTTTACTATTTTAAGAAACTACCAAGCTGTTTATCAGCATGTACATTTAAGTTGGTGGAAAATGACATATAATTGAAAGTTTTAATTTGCAGTTGTAGAAAGACTAACATCAATCATTTTTTCATGTGATTATCAATCTCTAGTAAATTCTACATACAAATTTTGACACCATTTTATTTCAGGACATCATGAGCTGGCATCATTAAGGCTATTTATTTTATTACATCTCTTATTAAGGTCATTTTAAATAAAGTCTACCTTTGACAATGTCCATAGTAACATTAGTGTTAGGAATATGTAAAAATGTTTTTTTTTTCTTAATGTGACTTCTTTTTCATCCAATCTAATATCTAAAGCTTGTGAATTATTCAGTACATATTGTCTTTGTTCAACAGTGCAAGGTAGAATATATATTTGCTCATATAGATTTACTATGCTCCCTTTCTATTATTAAAATTGGTCTTAACCCTGTTCCTAGTAGGATCATTAAGCATAAGGTTTTCATTAAAATGACAATGTAAAATTATAGCCCTCTCAGCATTGATTCTGACCATTAGCCTTGAAGTCATAAATCTTCAATATCAAAATATCACTTGAAACTTAACTTAGGTTCTATAATTGTTGAAAAAAATTTAAAATTCATATGATCATTTTTAAAAAATGAACAAATTGTTTTTCAAATTTATCCTTGGGACCATATATGGATGACAAGAAGAGGAATGTCCTTGCATAATAACACACAGAAAGATGCTTTGATCCTGTTCTGGAAGTAGCGTACATCATATCCCATCTTTCAATAGATATCAGAATCATAACATACTTAAGTGAGTCTTAACAATGCAACCTACAATGTTTCAGCAGAATACATATATATATATATACACATATATACATACATACGTACACATATACATATAT
>NW_008352267.1:5901061-5912876 GCF_000622305.1 Nannospalax galili | reverse complement strand
TAGTTAACTCACATGATTTAATGGAAAGGTGCCCTAGAGAAAATAATAGCTGAAAAGCCCATCCAAAATTTTCAAAAAAATGTCACAGCATTACACATAAACTGATGGAAAGTTTAGAATTGCCAGTAATGGCCATGCAAAACTAAACCAAGATAAAAAGTTTTACACATGGTGGTCAAAAACTAAAAGTGAGTATATAAAACTTGGTAGGGATGTAAACTATGAGCATGATTGGACACGCCATAGCATGCAAGCATAGCTCAGAGACAACCTTCAGTAGTCAGTTCTCTACATCTACCTTTACATTGGCATGAGGATTGAATACAGGTTGTCAGGCCCTATGTCAACTGCCTCTACTGAATGAGCCATCTCACCAGCCCAAGGATGACCATTGTGATGGTATAACATAACATAGACATATAGTTTAATGGCTTATCAGAAAATTAAAGAATATGTGTAGCCCAAATGCAAATCATGAAAAAGAGTAGTCTCAGCACTCTAAACAACTGTTTATGCTCACTTTTTTTAATCCTGGGGGAAGGAGCTTTTAGGTTTCATAGAAAGACACAAAATACCAGATTGATAATAAGTGATGCCTATAAACCAGAAAAACATACCACTTGGACTAATGCAAATTGTAATTACTCTATGCACGTTTATTGCTCCTTTTTTGGAAATTTTTGTTTTTATGATACAGAACCTCACTATGTGGTCAAGATGACCTCAAAAATCACAACATTTTCTTCCTCAGCGTTCTGTGTGTTGGGATTGCAGATATGTGCCACCATGTAGCCAGATTAGATATAAAATTATATTATTAAGCTGGGCATGGTGGCGCACGCCTTTAATCCCGGCACTTGGGAGGCAGAGGCAGGCAGATCTCAGTGAGTTCAAGGCCAGCCTGGTCTACATAGTGAGTTCCAGGACAGCTGGGCCTACAGGGAGACCCTGTCTCAAAAAGACCAAAACTTAATTAAATAAATAAATAAATAATAAAACTAAAACTAAATAAATAATCTATCATATGATCTGGTTATATCACTCTTTGGCGTATGCCAAAGCTTCATCGTACTGCAGAGACACTTGCACAGTCATATTTCTTCAATGATGTCACAGAAGCCTGAGAAAAAGTCTAGATATATTTCCTTTCTGCACACATCAACATTATTATCACTGCAGGCTCATCATGAAGATGACAGGGATGATTATTAAATTTTGTGCTATTTATTAAACTACTGTTACTGAAAATAATAGTCATGAGAATCAGAGAAAAGGAATTATTATCTATGGAAGTAGTGGTTAAGTTTGAGGAGAATGGTTCAAAAGAGAAAGAAAGAATGAAAACAAAGTTCTAATTAGTTCACATTATGCTTCGTTGTTAACCTTGTGTGAGAAAGTTGAATACTGTTATGAAGAGGGCATTCAATTAAGTGTTGAAAATTAAAAGGGATATTAGGGGCATGGGAAGAGCAAAGCAGATATGATATAAGAGTAGAGGGGGATAATGCCCAGAGCAGAAAAATTCAAATTGGAAAAGATAGGAAGGGTGGGGAATAGGAGAGGCTGGAAAGACTAAAACTAAAGATGCATGGAAATAAATGGAAAATGTATTACTTTATAATTAAATTAAAAATATATTTTAAAGATAGCCTAAATGGGGAACTGGGGAGATAGCTCAGCAGTTAAGAATACTGATTGCTCTTGCAGAGGACACAGATTCAGTACCCAGAACCCAGATGGAAGCTAAGGACTGTCCATCATTTCAGCCCCAGAAGATCTTGTGCCATCTTTGACCTCCGTCGGTATTGCACAACAGGGGTGCACTTACATGCATATAGGCAATACACTCATACACATAAAATAAAAATAATAACAGGACAGGTGGATCAGCGGGGAAGAACACTTGCTGTCCTTCCATAGAACCAAGGTCCAATTCCTAGTGCCCACATGGTGGCCAACAACCATTCAACTGATGCTTCAAGGGATCTGATAGCCTTTCTGGTCTTTTCAGGCATGCATGCATGTGATCCACTCACATACATTCAGATAACACCCAAAAGGAAAGTATAACCAAAGATTAAAGGGGTCAATATAATTTTTTAAGAGTCCATATGTGTAGCTAAAGGCCGCATAACAAGAAACAATGCCAGACAGGAGATACCTTCCTTTGAGTTATTGGCCAGGGTGCCCAAAAGACTTCTAGACAGTAACCCAGCATAGAACTGGAAAAATGAACAGCAGACCCCAATCTTATGTAATGAAATATTGACAACTGATTGCTGCTAGATGAGGAACAGCTGATCTTCCTAAAACAATGATCTTTAGACAGGCTGACTAGATTTAGCAGATGGACGAGCACTGGGGAATGGCTGGGGGTGCGAACAACACAGTGGACAGTAACATGGATGTCAAAGTATATGGGCTCTATTGGGAGGGGGGAGGATATGGGAGGGTGCCATTTGGGAAGGGGCTATATAGATGAATAAGATTGTTTGGGATGTTCTGTATGATACACACACACACACACACACACACACACACAAATCAACAAATCAAAAAATGACATATTTGAGGAGGAAGCATAAAAATCTACTTCATGTTAATTACAAGAGGTTAGGTGATAAACATTACCATTGAAATCTACCTGATGATTTTATATCCATACTCAGGTGCCAAGGCAAGAGTGCAACTGACTATGACTACTAACTATAATCAAATACATAGAGATTAGAGACACATGTTCAAATACCTAAGTGTTAGTAGCATTAAAAATGAGTCTTTCTGTAGGAAACAGCATATTTTTAAATGAAATGGATAACTTTTTTATGCTTAAAAACTCATTCAATTCTATATCTTACAGGGTTTATGCTGATTTCAATATTGTATAACTGTATTAAGCCAACTGTGAACCTAAAAATTTACAGCCAAAAAGAGATGTATCTTTGCTAATTGTTAAAAATAAATATAATAAATAAAATATAAAAAATCATTTAAATGGATTTAACTCTACAAAAATTGATAACATTACTCACAGAATCAATCGATTATTAAACAAAGACTATTAAACAAAACACTGTTCTAGTATTCCTCTCTATGACTTGGTGGCTGGAAAGTTCCCAGAGGCTTTCAAAACAATACAGGATTTTTTTCATTATCTTTGTTGCCCACTAGAACTAGAGGATAACACTCTGTTGATGAAGACATGTAACACTTTGGATATAGGATACAGAGAAAAAATGCTAAAACTGATCTGGAAGTTTCCTCTTGACTGACTAGAATTCATAGTGGTTGAAGATGATACACAGGCATATTTAGGAGAAAGATCATTAACACTATTTCCCAGCTCTGGACCTTGGATGCTAAAATTAAAGAATGGTGGGTAAGATGTGCCCACTGCTGCAATAATGTCATGATGACTGCTATAATAGGATGGAATTCATACCTGGCCCTGTAAATTCAGTGAAAAACTCAGGACTAGGCTAGGTTTGTTGGCACAGATCTTTAACCCCAGCACTTAGGAAACAGAGGCAAGTGGATCTCTGAGAAATTGAGGCCATCCTGGTCTATATAGTCAGTTCCAGGCCAACTGGGTTTACAGGGAAACCCAGTCTTTAAAAAGAAAAATCCACTCATAACTGAGGAGTTCTGAAGCCCTAGGTATGAAGTCAATATTGCTCTTGAGATAAACTCTCATGACATGAAACTTTCTAAATATTTGTGTTTCTACCCATAGACACATGCTACTACCATTCTTTTTTAGATATATTGATTTTGAATATTTGTGTGAGATAGATGGAAGAGAGACAGAGAGAGACAGAGAGACAGAGAGAGAGAGACAGACAGAAATAACTTGTGAGAGGTAGATGCCCAGATGGCCAAAGCCTCGATTTTCCTGGAACAGGAGTTATACGCAATTGTGAGTTTCATGCAAGGTTGTTGGGAAACAACCTTGGATCCCCTGCAAGAGCAGTCATACTCATAAATTCTGATGCATCTTTTCTCTTCACCACTCCCATTTTTAATAAGAGAAAGTGGAGAGTGCAGATAAATGTCTTTTCAAGGTGTTGAGAACAAGGTGTTGATGTTTGAGTGTTTTTCCCAAAACAGGACATTTATTCCATCCCTCTAAGGCTCAGGAAAAATTGTAGAAGAGGGAGCATGCTAAATGTAAAAGCATGGAGATATAGAGAAAGAACTTTAAATATTATCTTGTGGTCATGTCACTGCCATGGTCATGACCTCACAGAGCAGTGGTGGATACCTGCAATGAACCTACAAGACTGGGCCTGTCATCAATAATTTATAGAAGTAGGGGCTGACACTCCTCCTCCATGCTGAACTATTGCCATTGAAGGATTCTAGGGTAAGGGCAGTAATTATCTTCTGTTGAATATTCACTGAGGGATCCATCAGGCTCCAAATAATAAATTAATAAATGCAAACTAATGGTCCCACAGATGATCCTGGTTTAGTCAGTGGCTCCAAATAAAAAGAAAAACAAAACAACAATAAAAGTCTCTTATAAACATGGGAAAGGTACATGTCAGTAAAAGGGCAAGTTAATAGGAGTTGTCGGGAGATTCTAGGAGGCTGTATGTACTAAAATTTTATGCTGGGAGGTATGCACAGCTCCTAGGCTCTCTGCACCCACTTCCCACTGTCCTTATGAGGAACAGAGATAATAGCCCTCTAAACTACAGTTCAGGGAACAAAATTATTTATTGGGTTTTCTAACAGAACATAGAGTGGCTGTGAGGGGTACTTACAAAGTTGTGGGCACCACTGGGCTTTTTTCTCTACATCACAGCAGCGGCTTCCTGACTTGCTGCTGTCATTCCAAGATGGTAAACACATTCCCTCTCTCTGGCTTCCCTTAACTCTATCGTTAGTCTGTCCCGCTCATGCAGCTAAGGCTGACTGATTGGGTGAGAGGGGTGACTAATATCTCTGCTCCTCCCCTTCTATGGAGGGTCTTATGTTCCAATTAGTTTGAGGTTAGAAATTAGAGAACCCATCTATCCATTGCTTGTCACTCAGAGGACAAGCTTATCCAACAGTAAAATAACCATAATTCCCATTATACATGTACAGAATTGTCAAAGAACAAATTCGGTAACAGTTTTACAAAAATCGAACACATACAAAACAAAACAAAAAAGAAGACTCTAGTGGACTAAGAGTAATCTGAATGGAGTGAAGAAGAAAAATGATTCAAAAACTTCAAAAAAATAAGTATTGAGAGTCACAAAGTCTGTGAAATAGACAAAGTTCAAACAAATGTTCCTCTTTTACTGCTGAGTTAAGACCCAGATGATATCATTTACATTCCAGATCTTGACGATTACATAAGAACCTGCACAGGTATATCTAAGATAAGACTCACACATTGGCAATTGTCATTAGGAAATCTTCAAATATATACCAGGCATGTCAACTTGTTTAGTACAGAAGGCTAGAAAATCAGAAAAAGAAAACACCATTACCTCAAGAAATGTTAGATATTTCTAGCAAAATTTGCCAAACAAAAGAATGTTAATTTACAATAGTATAATGTCTAACTCTCCAGTTTATATCAATATTAGAATTTAGAATTTTGGGTTTACTTTGTTTATTGCTTTTATTTTGACATTTTTGAGACTGAGGTTCACCTTAGAGCACAGGATGCCCTAAAACTCACTACATAGCCCAGTCTTGCCTCAAACACTCAGTAATACCTCTTCCTGCAACTGCTTCCCATGTGCTAAGGTTACTAATTTGAGACACCACACTCAGCTCAGTGGTAGAATTTTTATAATTCTTTTATGATATTCTTGAATAGTGTATAGCCAGATCTTCTATCCTGCTAACTATCAAATAATTATTACCATTATTGTTGAATAGTACACATTTTAAATGAAATGGGAAGTGGAATAGCTCATCAATAAGACCTGAATGTGGCAGGGGACCTTGTTTGGAAGACATGTTTCAGTAGGAGGGAAGGGTATGAGTTGATGATAGAGAGTGAAAATTGGCACATTTCAAACACACTATAGATGTGTGTTTGAAATTTTGAAAGAGTAAAAATCAGATTTAAAACAGAAATATTTTTTCTCCCTTAATACCAAATGTGAGCCAAAAATTGTCCTCAAATAGAAAATATAAAGTCGTTTTCTTTGTGTCTCACTTGTATTTGTGAAAAAGCTAAACTCTGAATTCTAGAATTTTGTGAATTTTAGGAAATTATAATCACTCTGAAAAGTTCACAATGAAAATACCATATAGAGAACAGAGGTATGCCGGTACATCCATTTTATATCTACTTATAATGAAACACTGGCTAATTGCTGCACCTGATTCCAGCATCATTAACCAAAGAACTTTGCATCTTATTTATGGGGGCAGTAAAGAATGGCATAATTATGACTTTATTTTATAAAGTAGCCTCTATGCAGATAAACTTTTAAATGAGGAGACTACATAAAAGTGTACTTATTATAGATTATAAGATTGTAGGAAAGTGTCTCACCTGCTCAAGTCCTATCCTGTAATATTTTAAATGTGCAGGCTAATGACATTTACTCACAAGAGCTCTGTATATTAATAGTGAATCATTATAATTATCATTCTATCATCATAATCAATGTTCATCAAAATTTATATTACTATTTATCAAGATAATTCAGTGATATGGAGATTGCAAATTTAGGCTACGTGATAAGGACTATTTAGTAATATTAGTTACAATGTGAGAGTGAAGAATATAATGTGAAATTTCAAGAATGAGTTCTGCAGATCTACTCACCTAAGCAAAGGTGAAGAACTAGTTTGTATAATAATTGCCAGAAATTGGGACTGGAGAGGTGGCTCAGTGGTTAAGAGCATGGTCTACTCTTGCAGAGGATCCAAGTTTGATTCCCAGCACCCATATGGAGCCTAACAATCATTGTAACTCCAGCTCCAGGGGATCCTACACCCTCTTCTGAACTCTGTGGATATTGCATGATATGGGTATAATTACGTACATGCAGTCAATACATTTATATACATAAGATAAAAATAATAAAATATTAAGGAAAAAAATTGTCAGAAATTGAGAAATTTAGAGATGTCTCTGTGTAACCAATCAAAAATAGTATCCAGTGCAAAAGTGTGAACAATATTCTAGAGATTTTGGGCTGGCTTTTGCTAAAAGTGTTGATTAAACACTGATCTCATACAGATGTAAACTGTCAGAGAAGCTCATCGTAAAAAAGGACCAGAGGGATAAAAGAAAAAAAAAAATAGAGGAATTTTGAGGGAATGCACATTTTAAGTATGAACAGCAAAAGACAGTGAGCTCCCTCTTAGGCAATGAAGATAAAGGGACCGACCTATACAACTCAAAGCCACAGAGCAATTAGATATTGTACTGAAAACATATTTTCGATACACTTTCAAGTAGTTTCATTGGATCAAAGATTCACAAGCTCAGTTACACTGCACTGAAGCATGAAAGGAGGTAATAAAGCAGAAATAATAAGTGTCCTTGAGGGAGATCACTTCATACGGATTTTGTTATCTTTGCAAAGTAAAATAAAAGGTCATCAGCTAATCTTCCATGACATAAAGACAGAAAAATGTACAGTATCAACCAAGGCAATTTAGATAATGGAAATGCATTAATTAATATTCTCTCTAACCCCTGTTCCACTAAGTTCCATAAGCCTTAGATGCAGAAGTTTCATTATAGATGTGTCACATAAAGATGGGCATCTCACAGACACCTATTCTCTGTGTTTAACCAGTTGTAGAATTCTGTAATCATCTTCACCTGTTCAAAAACACTTCGCATCTAGGGCAGAATGCATAAAATCAGATAGGGAGGGGCTGTGATGGTGATTGGATGGGGGAGAGCTTCTAAATTATATTTAGATCTACTATATGAAATGCACAAAAACTCAACAAAATATTAGAAAAACAAACTTCATTGATGAGTGGCAAGAGGTATACTTGTCTGTAAATATAAGAATACATATTTAGTATAGAGTAAGATGTTACATTTCTAAAGGATGGTGACAGGTGTGGGTTTTTTTCTAGGATCTATGGCCTCTCCAGCAATGTAGATTTGACTGTTTCCAAAATCACACATGAGCTCCCTTTCATTGAGTGGATTCTATCGCCAATTGGATAGTTGCCGATTCCTCCTAGTAAAAGTATCACTATTGAAGAACAGAGATACATTGTTGTACCTGTCATTGCTGTGATTATTAGGCTTTACATCTGGGAATGGATCACTGATTGGTTTTTGTCATTTAGCAGCTTGCATAGGTAGTATCCTCTGATTCTATTAGAACTATTCCTCAGGAAGAAGGATTCCAGGTTAGTTCCAGCTCCATTGCTCTGCTGTGTTCAAAGTCTATTCTGCCTTCAGCAATAGAGTCTTACCTATTCCTCCTGTGGGAGGAAATCAAGGGCTATGGCAATAGATTGTGTTATTTTGAGAGTCTTTTGGACTACCCAGACCAAAAAGTTGAAGGGAGGTTTCTCTTATCTGGCACTGTAACTTTGGTTACATAGCCTTTAACAATTCAGGCACACTCATCACATATATTGTGTGTGTATATTTTTCAGTAGGTTGTGGACTAATACATTTCCCTGTGTTTTTGATACCACCCAAGCATTTATCTCTCTTCTGTCCCTCCCTGTCTAACCTCCCTCCTCCCTCCCCAGTTAAATTACCCCCATTTATTACATTGCTCCTAGAGAATACCTATGTCCTATTATTTCCCCTGTCTTGAGCTCCTTCTTTCTTTTTACACCAATGGTTTCTTGTACAACCCTCCCTCCTCCTTACCCAGTTAATTACCTTCATTTTACTCATTTTCCCCTTGGTAACATTTGTCTCCTATTATCCTGTTCTCCAGCTCTTTCTTTCCCTTTATCCCATGGTTTATTCCATCTTCCTGACTCCCACAGCTACATTAGGATCCTGGTTCCTATTGTTATGTCTGGATACATACTAACTTATAAGGATTTGGTGCTAGGATACACATATGAGGGAGAACATAAGTTGTATGTTTTCCTGAGTGAGTGTGTGTTACTTCAGTATAACAGTTTCTATTTCCATCCACTTACCTGCAAATTTCATGATGTTTCACCCTTCTTTACAGCTGAGTAGTATTACATTGTTTAAATGTATCACATTTTCACTATGCATTCATCAGTTGAGGGGCATTTAGGTTGTTTCCATTTCTTAACAATTGTGAAAAGAGCAACAACAAATATAGATGCACAAATATCTCTGTAGTATGATGAGTCCTTTTGGCATATGGTATAACCAAGGAGTGGTATAATCATATGATGATTTATTTTTTTATTTTTTTAAATGTTCTCCACACTGCTTTCCATAGTGGTTTCACCAGTATTTAATTCCACCAGCAGTGAATGGGTGTTCCTCTTTCCTCACATTCCTGTGATCATTTGATATCATTTGTTCTCTTGATCTTAGTTATTTTGACTGGGCTTCTTTGAAAAAGTAAATGAGATAGACAGACCCTCTTTTGCCCAGCAAACCAAAATAAAGGCAGACCAAATCCAAATCAACAAAATCAGAGACATAATTGGAAACATTAAAACAGACAGAAAAAAAGATCCAGAGCATTAGGGAATACATTAAAAACTATATTCTATTAAATTTGATAATCTAAAAAATGGACAAAATTCTGCATTCAAAGTTAAATGAAGAAGAGATCAACAATATAAAACTATCCACAAAAAGTGACATCAAAACAGCAATACAATGCCTCCCTAGTAAATAAATTCCAGGCCTCAATGGAGTCACAGCAGAATTTTACCAGACCTTCAAAAGGAACCTGCAAGAAATACTATTGAAATTATTCAAAAAGATATAAAGAAAAGGAAAACTCCCAAACTCCTTCTATGAAGTCAGTATTACTCTAATACCCAAACCAGTTAAGGACAACAAAAACAAAGAAAATGATTGGCTCATATCCTTAATGAATATAGATGCAAAATTTCTAAACAAAATACTTGCAAATCCCAGATACCTCTCAGTACAAGTTCACCACTGGAACCTAGTCAGCCTAACCAGAATCACTCCCTTATAGAAGTTCATCTCTGCCTCACCCAGCAGTAATCAATTTCCCAGTAATCCCCCAGGTAAGATTGGGGCCTGCTGATCATTTCCACAGTTCTATGTTTGGTTTTGGTATATGTATCTTAAAATCATTTTGATCTACATTTCCCAATTACTAAGGTTGTTGAACACTTTTTAAAAATTTTAGTTTTTATTTTATATGTATGAATATATTGCCTCTATGTATATTAGTGCACCTGTGTCATGTAATGCATGCAGAGGTCAGAAGAGGACGTCAAATCCCTGGGAACTGTAGTTACAGGCCGGTTAGCTACCATGTTGGTGTTAGAAATCGAACCTGGGTCCTCTGCAAAAGCAGCCAGTGCTATTAGCCACTGAGCCATCTCCAGCCACACTGAACACATTTTAAGGTGTTTCTCACCCATTTTTATTTCTTCTTTAGAGACCACATTCTTCAAATCCATAGTTCACCTTTTTTTAATATTTTATTTTATGTGTACGAGTGTATTGCCTGCATGTATGTGAGTGCACCCGTGTCATGCAATACCACAGAGGTCAGAAGAGAGCTTTAGATTCCCCTGCAACTGAGTTAAGGATGGTTTGTAGCCACCATGTGGGTGCTGGGAATCAAACCTGGGTCTTCTGCAATAGCAGTCAGTGCTCTTAACTGCTGAGCCTTCTCTCCAGCTCCATAATCCATCTTTTAACCAGATCATTTGTATTCTTGGTTCTTTGTTTTTCAGGTTTTTATATGTTCTTTCTATTAATTTTGTGTCAGATGTGTAGCTGATGAAAAATTTCTCTCTTTGGGATTCATCTTCACTGAATTGGTTGCTTTCGTTTCTGTTTAAACTATTTTCACCTGAGAATTGTACTGACACTTATTCTTGTCATTTTGACCAGTTTTGAGTGTTTGTGAAAACCACTGTTCTCTACACAAAGAAAGCTCTCTGATGAGGTCTGAAAACAGCATTAATTTATGGCTATAGATATAAGAAATTAGGAGGCAGATTGGTACTATTTCCATTTAACAAAATAACAGTAGTAGCCTCACCCTGATGCATGTGAGATCTCCAACCACAGTTTATTTGACAAATTTACACTATTAGGCATGCTTTTCCTCTGTGCAATGGGTCTTAAATTCAACACCCAAACAGGTAATTACTACCCTCTCACCAAGGTCCAGAGACCGTTGAAGAATAGGGAACTGAAAAATAATTTTTCTTTAAGGGTAGAAGATTGGTAGGTTGACTATGTCCAATGAATGGACCCACAAACATAAGTAGATGATATGGCAAGCAAAAATATGACCCCATGGATTATAAAACCAGAGGCCAGAAAGTTAAGAAGCGATACAGAAGTGGACAATGGTATAGGAGGACTTTGGCAGAAAGAGCGAGAGGTGATAAAAATCTATTGTATTCATGTATTAAAGAATTAATAAAAATCATATTTTAAAATATATATTATTCTTGGACATATAATGATAACTCTTCTTATTTTATAGGTAAAAAAGACTGAGAATATAGAACAGAAAAGGACAAATTTCAAAATATGTAAACATCTAATTTTAAACAGTAAATTATGAGTATTCAAATAATACATATGTATTAGTCAGGGTTCTCCAAAGAAACAGAACCAGTAGAATGAATATGTATAAAGTTTTATCAGCTGAGCTCACAGGATAGAGTCCGAGTAGTCCAACAATGGCTGCACCACACTGGAGAGGCTGAGAATCTG
>NW_008352267.1:5899599-5900579 GCF_000622305.1 Nannospalax galili | reverse complement strand
AATTTTCAAATGAAAACAATGTTGAGGTTGTAATTTCACCTAACATGATATGACTATCCCATCATACAATGCCCAATGCATTATATATCCTAGAGTAGGTGATAAGGTCTTCAAGGAATGCTTAGTCCTTTAGTGTCTCATAACCCAATATAATCATATAGGTTCACAACACTTAACCACTTAACACATCTTGATTACATATTCAAAAAAGAATAACTCAAGTATCTGCTTAACATGTGTGTACATGCACAAGCCTATTCTTAACCAAATAGGACAAAAATACTCGCGTCAATTACAATCCACGTTTCTGCAAATGGTCACATGGCCTAAGTTGGTATTTGTAACTACCTTCCTCTATGACCCATTCTGTATTTCCTCCACCATCAGCAAGCACCTCTGCAGGTCTTGGCTCTTTCCCTGGAGGAGTGACCCATACTTTCATCCCTGAAGGGTCTGGGCCATTTGTTGTCCTGTCTGGATTGGGTTGTTGCAGTTTCCCATTGACCTTAATCACAGGACATGGTAACACCGAAAGTCGTCCTAAGGAATCTCCTGCCTTCCAGATATAATCTTCATTACCTCCATTGTGGAGAACAAGTCCAATTTCCCCCTGGTAGTCTGGGTCAATCACCCCTCCTAATACTGTTATTCCTTTCTTAGCCTGCTGACTTAAGGGCATCAGAAGCCCAAAGTGTCCAGGGGGAAGTCTTAGCTTCCAGTTCAATGGAATGTTTATTGTCTCTCCTGGTGGAAGCACTCCCTCTTCTGGAACCAAAACATCCAAGCCAGTAGAGTGCAAAGTTGAGGGTACAGGAAGCAAAAATTTTCATAGAGGGTCACCAGGGTTGATAGTGAGTGGAATCATTCCCACTTCCACCCCTTGATTCCTGCACCCATGAATTCTGGCTATAGGAGAAACTGTACTGTATATTGGACGCTGATTCAAAGCATACACTGCCTTCTGTAGGACACTGCCCCAG
>NW_008352267.1:5893571-5898614 GCF_000622305.1 Nannospalax galili | reverse complement strand
AGAAATTGGCTGTAATGCCACAGCTGTCCACTTCTGAGTAGTGCCTGCATAGTGTGCAGAACCATCTGTAAACCAAGCCCTAGTCTTCGCTTCCTCAGTCAACCGCTCATTGGGCACACCCCATGAAGCCATAGGTGCATGCTTGAGAACAGGAGGCATCGTAACAGGAGTAGGAACCATAGGCATTTCGGCAACTTCTTCATGTAACTTGCTTGTGCCCTCTGGGCCTGCTCGAGCCCGATCACATATACACCACTTCCATTTGATAATGGATCATTGCTGTGCATGGCCTACTTTATGACTTGGGGGGTCAGATAACACCCAGCTCATGATGGGCAGCTCCGGTCTCATGGTGACTTGGTGGCCCATCGTCAAACGTTCAGTTTCCACTAAAGCCCAATAGCAGGCTAAGAGCTGTCTTTCAAAGGGAGAATAGTTGTCCGCAGATGAAGGCAAAGCCTTACTCCAAAATCCCAATGGCCTCCGCTGTGATTCCCCTATGGGGGCCTGCCAGAGACTCCAAAAAGCATCTTTATCTGCCACTGATACCTCAAGCACCATCGAATTTGCTGGATCATATGGCCTAATGGGCAGTGCAGCTTGGACAGCAGCCTGGACCTGTTGAAGGGCCCTTTCCTGTTCCAGGCCCCACTCAAAGGTAGCTGTCTTCCGAGTCACTTGATATATGGGTCGTAGGAATACACCCAGATGAGGAATGTGCTGCCTCCAGAATCCAAACAGGCCCACCAAGCGTTGTGCTTCTTTCTTAGTGGAGGGAGGGGCCAAATGCAACAACTTATTCTTCACCTTAGAAGGAATGTCTCTGCATGCTCCACACCACTGAACTCCTAGAAATTTCAATGAGGTAGAAGGCCCTTAAGTTTTGGTTGTATTTATTTCCTATCCTCTCATGCACATATGCTTAACCAACAAGTTCAGACTATCTGCTACCTCCTGCTCACTGGATCCAATCAGCATAACATCATCAATAATATTTTGTGGAAGGGTCAGGCAATCAAGATCCCTTCGAACCAAGTTATGGCACAGTGCTGGAGAGTTAATATACCCTTGAGGTAGGACAGTAAAGGTATACTGTTGGCCTTGCCAGCTGAAAGCAAATTGCTTCTGGTGGTCCTTATGAACTGGTATTGAGAAGAAAGCATTTGTCAAATCAATGGCTGCATACCAGGTACCAGGAGACATATTAATCTGCTCGAGTAAGGAAACCACATCTGGTACAGCAGCTGCAATTCGAGTCACTACTTGATTAAGTTTCAATAGTCAACTGTCATTCTCCATGACCCATCTGTCTTCTGCACAGGCCAAATAGGAGAGTTAAAGGGAGATGTGGTGGGAATCACCACCCCTGCATCTTTCAAATGCTTGACAGTAGCACTAATTTCTGCAGTCCCTCCAGGGATGCGCTACTGTTTTTGGTTCACTATTTTCCCTGGAAGAGGCAATTCCAGGGGTTTCCATTTGGCCTTTCCAACCATAATAGGCCTCACTCCACAGGTCAGGGATCACCTGACCTCCATAAGCCCCTACTTTAACTGGAGGGCCACAGTGCTTTTTAGGATCTCATGGAATCAGTGTCAACTCAGAACCAGTATCCAATAGGCCACAGAATGTCTGATTATTTCCTTTCCCCCAATGTAAAGTTACTCTAGTGAAAGGCCGCAGGTCCCTCTGGGGAAGGATGGGTGAGAGGCGAACAGCATAACTCTTTGGTACTGTTACAAAGTCCTTCCTCAAGGGCAGCTGGCTTTCCCTTCATTCAAGGGGTTCTGGGTCTGTAAACTGTCTAAAGCCTGGAAATTTTTTGACTGAGCGAGATTCTCTATTGCTACGATCCAATACTGACTTCCTGTCATTCCTTCTAGAGCTTTTCTGCTTATACAGATCAAATAAAAACTTAGTAGGCTTCTTATGTATGTGGTCCCTGGAAACACCATGATTGATTAGCCAGTACCACAGGTCCATTCGAGTCATGCCATTGTAGGTATTGTTTTGCCTTTGCCTCCCATTACGATAAGTACGCTCACCTTGTCTTTGGTAATTCATTGCTGCCACCTGACCCCTACTCCAAGGTCCTGTTACACCTATTATATTTACATTTAATTTATGAGTTGAGCAGCAGCATCTCCAACTGTAAGATTCGGCACAAGGAAAAGAGCAAAAACAAAGCTTTTCAAACGTTCTGGTGTCTCTCTCAGTACTTTCCATCTTATAAAATCAGTAAAAGGCATGTCCTCTGGGCCCTCCCATTGTGGAGGATTTGGTGTTGCACTACGAATCCACTCGAGCATACCAATTTGCCTGACTCTTACAATCCCTTCAACAGCACTAAGCCATGGGATATCAGGTATCTCCAGCTCTCTGTCAGTAGGCCACCTTTTGATAAATACCTCAGCCAAGCAATCAAATAAACTTTTAACACTTTTTAACTGCATGAGCTTCCATATTAAACCTAGAGTCTCCAGTCAGGGGGCCCATGTCAATAAACTCAGCCCAGTCCAATTTTATATTCCTTCCACCATTATCCCATACCCTTAAAATCCATCCCCAGACATATTCATTAGACTTCTGCTTGAATGAATTAGTAAATTCACTAAGCTAAGTTCTTTAGTGGTGTAGTGCACCTCCTCATGGACCACACTTTCTATCTCTCCTCTAGGGGCCTGCTTAGCTTTGAGTCTGGTTATAGGTCTAGAGGCAACAATAACTGGGCCCTGAGGGACATCAGGTTTGTTTTGCTGAATGGGATTAGCTTCCTCAATGGGATTAGTTGCCCCAGGCAAGGGTGGAGAGGATGGTTCTGCTGAGGGTGGGGCAATTAGTTCATCAGGTGAATCAAATTCCTCAGCATCTGAGGATTCTAAATCCTCAGCCTCCTCAGGGTTCTCCCAAACATCTCCATCCCACATGTCAGGATTCCAAACTTTTCCTACCAATGCTCACACCTTTAATGTTGACACCCTTCGAGGCTGGGAATTAAATTTACATTATAGGGCAGCCAAATGTGTAATAAGGGCTCCAGCTTGATTTTCTGCAGCTTTAGCTCTCTGGTTGCTGGCGAGAAGATTCTCTTCCAGGGCACACTTGGAAACATTTAAACTGTTGATTCGAATATGGAGCTTTTCAATTTTATCATTAAGCTCATTGTTTAACTTCATCACTTTTTCCAGAGATTCTAGAAGTAACCAGCCAGCATTATTATTTTTCTTATTTTTCCACAAATCATCAAATGTTTTATGTATAGAGTCACTAATAATGTAGCCTTCAGCTATACACAAGGACTCATGTATGGATATTGTGTAATTTGTCATTATGTAATTTGCATGATAGAGCTTCATTGATGAGAATTGAGAGATGCATTAGTGTTCTTTTTACCCCTTGTTCTATGCTCCATGAGCCTTAGGTGTGGAGGTTGCATCCTAGATGTGCCACTTAGGCTTGGGCAATTTCACAGTCTGTGTGTGTGTATTAGTCAACGTTCTCCAAAGAAACAGAACCGGTAGAATGAATATACATGTATAGGGATTTATCAGCTTAGCTCACAGGACAGAGTCCAAGTAGTCCAACAATGGCTGCACCACACTGGAGAGGCTGAGAATCCACAGTCTCAGTCCACTAGGCTGGATGTCTCAGTAGTCCCAATCTGGCGCTGAAGGTCTGACAAATTCCAAAAGATCAGCTAGTCTTCAGTCTACAGCAAGACGAACTCACCAGTGAGACAGAAGGTAAGCAGCAAGAAGCCAGGCATTCTCATCTGCCTTGGCCTTTTATATGGGCTGCCATCAGAAGGTAACACCCATATTTAGGGTGTGTCTTCTGGCTTTAGATAATCCAGTCAAGAAGATCTCTTTCATTTCAGTTAATCTCAGATCAAATCAAGTTGACACACAGGATTAGCCATCACAACATACATACACATACATATGTACATATATGTGTGTGTATATATATATAGTTTGTGAGCATTTAAATTTAAGTCAAACATCACAGAAATTTATGTTGCATTTTTTGAGAATTTCATATATGACTATTGTATTAGCATTAATTCCATTCCTCTTAGTCCCCCTCCAACTTTTCCTATGTCCCTCAATCCCATTCAACTTGTTCTTTTCTTTGATCTGTTACATACATACGTACATACATACATACATACATACATTTATAAATACACAAACACACACATACATGTGGTGTGTGTGTGTGTGTGTGTGTGTGTAATTCTTTGAGTCTATTATTGGGTCTCAATTGTACCTTTGTCTAGGGCTGCCCCCTTGTGATTAGATAATTTCTCTGTGAGCTAGTCACAGAAGAAAACTGATCCTCTTTCCTTCAGCATCCATTGATTACCCATTGCTCTTCATTCTGCGGTTGGACCCTATGAAACTCCTCATCAACCTTGGCATGTCAAAAAGTTTTGTCATTATACAGATCTCATTAGACTACCATAATATGGAGATTTCATTGTTGTAGCCTCCCTATTGTATCTAGAATATATTAACTAGCAGCAGGTATCTTGTCCTTCTGGCCCTTTCTTTTTTCTGCATCCCTTTCAGACTATGTTCCCTGAACCTTAAGTGTAGATGCTGAGTTGTATATGTATCATTTAGGGCATGGCAACTTACAATCACTGCACCAACAGAGATAATTTGTTGGGCAATCCTTGCTGTTCATAGGATGTACAGCAAGTTCGGGACATTGATTTTTTTTTTTTCCCCTCTGAAACGTGCATACTATCTTCTGATACTTTGAGAGCTAGTCTTCAGGAAGGAGGCTTCCAGGTCAGTACCAAATCAATTTCTCCAAGTCCTGTTTCCCTTGCCTGGCACTGTGATCTTTGTTATACTGCCTCCAGCTATGCACATGCAGTGATAAGTGACATTTTAAAGAGAAATGAAAAAAAAATTACACATGGATATTAAAATACGTTGAAAAATCAGAGCACATATGGTAAATATTTTCACATGATAAAATTATTTATAGCTTACAGAATAATAAATAATGGAAGCTTCTATTACCAAAGAAGTT
>NW_008352267.1:5884489-5893447 GCF_000622305.1 Nannospalax galili | reverse complement strand
CACATACTTAGAAGAAGCATTTCATTACATCAGCATTGACATATTTGATAACAATTTTCTGAGCTAGGATGCATCTCTTTCAAAATTGGCTGTGCATTTTTAGGTTTACAGCTCAATTATTACAGTTATACAATATTGTACTCAGTATAAACCCTATAAGACATAAAGTTAAATGAGGTGTTAACCTTTTAAAAAAACCTCCATTTCATTATTAAAATAGAGTTTCACACAGAAAAATTCATTTTTAATGCAATTAACACTAAGATGTTTGCACATGCATTTCTAATCTCTATATATCAGATTATTGCTAGTCACAGTTGGTTGATTTCTGAACTCCTAGGCATCTGAGCATAGATATAAAGTCATCAGGTAGATTTTAATGATAACATCTGCCACATCTACTAATTATTAAGGAGCAAATTTTTATGCTTTGAAGAATTATTATTTTTTAATCATTTTTTTAACTTTTAATAACTACATGAATAGAAGAAGCTTTTCACTACAGCTTTAACATAGTAACACACTCCAGAGCAAGAGTACATCTCTTTCACAAGTGGGTGTAAGTTTCTAGGTTCACAGTTGAATTAATATAGTTATTACAGTTACACAATATTGAATTCAGTATAAGCCCTGTAAGGCATAAAATTGAATGAGTTTTTAACCTTTAAAAAAGATCTCCATTTCATTTTAGAATATATTGTTCCTTGCAGAAAGATTCATTGTTCTTGTTACTAACACTGAGATGTTGGTGGAACTCTGTAATCTGTATGTATCTGATTATTACTAGTCATAATCAGTTGCACTTGGATCCTTGGAGCCTGTGTATGTCTCTAAAGTCATTGGGTAGATTTCAATGGTATTGTTTATCACCTCTACTAATTAGCATGATGTAAATTTCCATGCTTCCTCCTCAAATATAATACATTTTTTAAAATTTGTTGATTTTTTATGTGTCAAATATTGAATAGCAAGGTAATAATGTGTGATTTATAACAGAGAAAGTGAAATCAGTTCTCATGACTAGGTTGTGAAACACAGAACAGAAGGCGTCTGAAAACAAAATGGTTTTGAATGTCAATAAGCAGCACATACACTCTTGTAAATGATTTCGTATTGAGAACAGCACAGAAATCTAAAAATAAATATCCTACACTCAGAAATAGCAAGTAGCTCCATGAATATCTAGGATAGAATATATGTTACATAGGTGCATCGTGAGGCCAGAGAAGTGGGCAATAGTGAAGATCCTTTTGTTCTAGAAGAAGAAATTTGAATTTCATTCTGAAAGAAGTACTTGTGGTTTCTTGACAACATGTCAGAAAATGGCATGTTTTTCAAATGTGCTTATATATAACTCTGACCAACCTGAAGTTCCCAAAGAGCAAATTAATGCTCAGGTTTGGGTCCTACCAGATGTACTTGTAGAACCCTGGATACCGCAGGCACTTCAGGCAGGAAATACAGTTCATTAAATTCTGCCTCAAGGGTTGCTGAAACTATGTCTAAAGATGTTAAAGCAACACAGCAATATGGAGGAAATGATGAATTCATTCTTACTCATTGCAGTTCTTATTCTGAAAATGTCAAAATAGTATTAATGTCAATGAGAAAGCACAACTACATAAGAAACAATTATACAAATAGCAATAAAAACAATCACAACATACTGCTTATGTGCAGATGTAAAATTTTAGTTCATCTTCTTTGGTCTGTATGAATTTGCAGATTCTTCTAACCCTTAAGAGACATCTATAAAATGGGTAGAAATATTTTGTGCTCATTTAAAAATAATATTATTAAGCAGAATATAGTAGAAAGAGAATTTGATACAGTATTAGACATGAGTCATTACTCTATTATTTGTGTAAAGCAGCATATGTAGCATTATAAAATCTACCCTGCTGAACAGACTCTGCCAGTCACTTAAATGATGTTTGCAATTATTTTTGCTTGATGAATGGACAATGACTAGGATGAGATTTGGTGGCTTGAATTGGAAAAATAGAATCTAGTAGAAATCACTAAGTTTAGGCTTAAAGGAAATGGATAATAGTGAATGATATCCACAGTCAGTTCAGGACCGCATCACTTATAGCACCTGTGATGATGCTTCACTGAATGTTCCACATTTCTGCTTTTTCAAATTCTTACGTTCTATAGGATATATTTGCTAATTTAACTTTCAATGCTTGAAAGAAAATTCTATTTATGATGCAAAATTACTTTTCATTTCTGTGTGTTCTTAAACATAAAATATAACTCATTAGCACTGTAACCACAAATTATGTGTTCTAGGTCAAAACATGACATAAAAGAAAATCAGTTTTGGTTGGACTGGATTAAGCAAGCTGCAGTAGCAACTTTACACAAAGTATAAGGCACTGATGACAGGAGACACTTGTCCTTTCTTGATGTCAAGAAAATTTTATTCAAAAAGTTTGTTATTACTAATTATTGGTTCTAGTTATTTTAACTAATATAAAATTTTAAGTATATTGAGCAACATTCTCTTTTGATATGTGTACACTTTGAACTCATTATTTCTTTTAATGATTTTCAAATAATTTGAGAATCTTTTATCTCATTTAGTCTGATACATTCTGGTCCCACATAGAAGACATTCATCCAAGATCCGTTTCCTCATGACAGCTTACTTATGACTCTATAGCAAAGGGGAATTGTGTCTTGCTTAAACTATCATATAGATTTTAAATGAGTTTGAATCTTGCTTCTTGGAAGCAACATAAAATCTTTTCCAGCTAACAGCAACTAAAAACTCTTTTAGGGATAAAATTTATTCTTGTAACTTAAAGCATACTTGGAGAGATTTTTCCATATAGCCAACAGTTCCTCATAGGCCTTTTGGACTCAGCCTACCTGACACCCTACCTCTAAACACCAAACACTTATATATCCTGACTTCCCAGGTGCCTTACATTATGCTTGATAAGTGTTATATTTCACATTGTTGAAGCTTGATGATATTCTGCACAGACCCGGGGTGTCTAAGAAGACAATGGCCAACATGGGTTCCTCAAGATTGGCCTGCAACACATTCTTAATGAAACACAGGTCATCCATTATTAATATCGCTCGATTCATTTTAGTAATGACAATACAAAGAAGGCATCACAGTAATGGTCTTCCTTCATAAAAGAAGGCATATATGTAGTTTGGAAAAGACCCTAGGTCATTCCAATACATTGACTGCATGGCAAGGAAACCCAATATAAGAATTATTGTCATTATTTTGAGTATAACAATATCTTGGTTTAAGAAAAATCTGTACTATAGGCATCTGAGTAAAAAATTAAGAGAAAGAGAATAAAAGTTTTGTAAAAAGTTTAGCAGTACACACATGAGTATATTTTTTGATATATTTTTATTGATTTTTTGTCTATTTCATATACAACATTAAGCATTTTTAAATCCCTTTCCCCATCGGCACCCTCCCAAAGTCTCCCCCAACCTACTGAATTTCATGCATTCATTCTATCATTTATGTTAAGAGGTATAAAGTCAGATTAGTGTCCTCAGATGTCCCTCAATCAAGTTCAACCACTTAGGTCTAGTCAGTCTATCTAAATGATATTTTTTAAACTGTGAAATAAAACATAAAGGAAAAATATTAGAAAAATATGCTATAAAATTTTCTCTTATACTTCAGTTTTAACTAACGGAGACTACCATTTCTAAAACCATGCACTCCCAGAAAGACAGACTAATGGAGCTTGACAGAAGCTTAGAAAATCATCTCTGCTGCATCCAGCCTCAAGGCAGCACATGTCTAACCCATCTAGCATGGTTCATTGTCTTCGCTTCTGTGGAATAGCTCAGGATGCAGACACTGTAATCTACATTGCCACTTTCACACCATGACTGCAATAACTTTTCTCAGACACCCATTAGAAATACATTAATTCTTAACAAAAGTTTAATCTATTCTTTATCTTAAAATCTTTTAAACCACAAAAGACTCTGTCTCTGTCTCTGTCTGTCTGTCTCAACTCTCTCTCTCTCACACACACATACAGAAACAGAGAGAGAAACAAAGTTATCTACTAAGAATTATTATGAAATATTCAATATGCTTTCCAAAAGTAGAGCAATTACTCAGAAAACTAGGGAACTTTCTCTGACAATTGGATTGTAAACCTGATATTTTTTATTTGCTGATTAATATCTAATATCTTGTCTCCTTAAGCACTCTGAAATGGGTTTGTTTGAAATGTTTCATTGTCTATAAAAACATAGTCTTTGAAACTTGTGAATCATCATTTAGCATCTTGTGGGAAATGAGAGATTTTACTAAACATCGTTAAGAAATAGTTGGAATCATTTTTAAGGAACAAATATTCCTATTTTTGCATATATGAAGTTCTTTCACAATATCCCAGGGGACATGAGGCAAATCTTTCATTTTTTTTACATTGGACTGTGACAATAGCTTCTATTTCTGAATTGAGAAATGCACATTCTCTGTATCATCATTTCACTGGAGAGAATGAAATGGACTGGCAAGTATTTCAGTGTTCAATTCTTTCCTGTGCTGTGGTGATCCAGGTGCTTCTTGCTTAATCTGTAAAAAGCCTTCCCTCATTCTTGCCTAATCTGTAAAAAGGCCTCCCCTCATCACCCTACAACATGTATGCTATGCTAACACGATAATGGCATTCTGAAAAATATATTTTGTTTTCCACTGTTTTTTTTTTCATTCTTCTCTATTTGAGAAAAGCTCAGAAGATCATGAATATATGGAACTAGAATGAATGTTTATTCCTGCAGCTGCTATTTAGAAAAATTGATCTCAGAGAATTACCATAACATTGAATCATCCTTGCAAATGACTACCAAAAATTCACCAGTCTTCAGAAGGCTAAATTTTTTTCCAGAGAAAAGACATTTTAACATTTATTAAAATTTGCATTTGGAAACAAATGAGCTAATATTGATTAATTCATGTATATGATTATATATTTTATAAAAACATTTCTTTTTGAGATAAAGCCCTGTTGTGAAGTATGAATTTAGTATACAGCACTGGGGAATAGCAGCTTTCTATCTTCTCTGGATACAAAAGTGGAGAAAAAGTATCGAGTTTCAATATGATATATTTAAATTAAAAATGAGGTTAAGTTTCCTGACAACATTAGATAAAATAACATGGGTCCAAGGAAACTTAAATTGCCTTTGAAGATATTTTAAGGTTTTTGCTGCATGTGACTTCACATATGTGTTTCGCTGTTCTGTAAAATGTTGCCTGCTTTTTTTTTTCTTTAATAAAGCTAAAACCTTTTAATAAAGTCATATTTTTAGGAGGCCGTTGTATCTTTGTTATAGTTCAAGGGCCAAAATAGGTATACAAATGGAGAAACATAGCCATGTTTTTTTTACAGCAAGAAGTTCTTGATAAAGGCAACAACAAACGTTTTTAATTTTTTTTTAATTTTTATTTTATGTGTATGAGAGTTATGTCTGTATATATGTAAGTGTACCTATGTTGTGCAGTAGACTTAAAGGACAGAAGAGGGTGCCAGGTCCCCTGGAACTAGAGTTACAGGGGTGCCATATGAGTGCTGGGATTCAAATTGGGTTCTTCTGTAAGAACAGCCTCTTCTGCTGAGCCACGTCTCCAGTCCCAACAAACGTTTATTGAAAGCACTCCTGAATCCCTCCCCCCCAAAATGTCTCACCTCTAAAAGATCATCCTTTTTTATTTAATTCCTCATACAATGTATTTGGATGGTATTTAGATCCCTTCCCATATCTACCCCCATCTAATTTAATGTACTCTCTCATCCTAAGATTTTAAAATGCTCAATTTCATGCAAGGATTCATGACTTCATTACAAACCTATATAAAAATGATATAGATATATGAACATGGAAATATCCTGTAAAAGGTTTAATATAATTATCTCTATTTAAAATTTTCTTTAAAGTTATGAGAAAAATGAACTAAGATGAAAATTGGCTGTGAAATATCTTGTAAGTTAGTGCTATTTAAGTTGGAGGGCATGAGTTAGCTGGTCCATGAACATTCCAGTATGATTTCTTATTTAGAATGATCTGAGGCTGGATCACTGAGTGGTAGTGCATTTGCAGGGCATGTACTGAGTGCCAGGTTCGATGAACAGTGATAATGAATGAATAAATGATTTCCTTTAACTGTTTCTTGAATGTTAGGTTCTCACTGAGTCTTTTCATTCTTAATGAAAAAGAGTATCTTAAGTGTATTAAACAAACTACAAATTATAAATTGGCATTTTAGTGCTAAGTTGAAACAGTCTTTTGATCAGAAATATTGACTATGAAATGAAGAGTATTTGGCGTAATAAACATAATTTTTTAAGGAAAAGTTAAAAAATTAAAATAACTTGAAAAATTTGAAATTCTATTTAATTTTTCTAATACATAAAGAGAAAGATTTCCATTATAGAAATTATATCTGGATTTTATTTAAGTGAATATTATTTTATAATAGAATTATAAAATAAAGACATTTTCTTTGTGCTTAAATTTGATTCAACTCTTAAAAATAAGCGGTACCATTGGAATTCAAAATTAATTTTTAAAATCATCTGGGAGTATTTCAATAAAGAACAAAATCAATGAATTTATAGGCTTAGAAGCCATAAAATAAATTACAAATTATAGTTAACATTGATTTATATCTGTGTTTAGTTTTCTATTTCCAAATTTTCCTTTCTATTCTATTATTTTATTTTTAATATTTTTGCACTTAGCTAGTAAAATTAGTTGTGTGAAATTGTTTACTAACACTGGTAAAATTCTAAATCTATGTTATGTAGTCATATAAATTTGAACTTAGAAGATAATTCTTGTTTATAAAAAATTTCAAAGAAAACAATGATTGGCAGATATATAAAGAAATTTCAAGCAATTTTACAATATGTATTTTAAAAAATACTGTCTTCCTACTGTTCTATCTCAGAATATTTTTAACAATAATCTGATATTGAATGATTGTTTTCTTAAGACAATGTACAGAAATATCTAATCACACCAATAGGAGAAAGAAGGCACAGACAAAAGAATCAAAGAATGAATTCAATACTTTTACAATTTGGTAAGCCACCGAGTTTATTGTAGCTACTAACAGAAGCACAGACATGCTTATATGGCTATGACATCAGTAAGACCTGCCTGAGACAATTGATGACCATGGAGATGGACTCCTTAAATTCTGATGAATCATCTGAACCTCACTCCACAAAGGATTACTCACAGTTCAGACCTCCTGAAGGATCTCTGTCAGTCATTACTGCTGCTCTGCTTGCAGACAGTGATGGTCATGTCCAACCCAGAGGAAACAGCCTCCCTTCACCTGGTATTTTCCTTTATGAAATGGAAGATGACAGAAGTAGTCACAGAAATTCACTTATAGAAAAAAATATACATTTGCTGATGTTGCTCATCTTGGATACTGTTGCTCACCAGTCATTCTAGAATACTGCCTAGAATGTATAAGATTTAGGAAAGTCACTAAAGGCAACCTTTTAACAAGTTAGATAATGACTCTAGATATGATGAAAAAGATAGTTATTTTGTCTGCTCCCCTTTATTCCAAATTGAAGCATGTAACATCCAGGCAGCTTGCTGACTCCTGTTTCCTACCCTCTCTTTCTAACTAGTGAAATAAAAGCTAAATAAACAAAAGGAGATAGCTTCAGAGAAACTGGACTGTATTTTGTAAAGTGTGATGGTTTGAATGAAGATGTCCCCCATAGGTGCCAAGTGTTTGGACATTTTGTTTTCAGTTGGTGGAGCTGTTTTGGGAGCTCTTAGAAGGTGTCGCTATGCTGGAAGAAGCATGTCATCGAGGGTAGGATTAGAGAGTTCGTAAGCCTTTTTAGATATTGAATAGCTCTCTTATTTCCTGAACCTGCTTGAAGATATGAAAGTTTATCTTCCACACCTCCTCCAACCACCACTGCCTCCATGCCTCCCCACCATGATGGACTCTTGCCCTTCAGAGCCATAAGCTCAAATAAATTCTTTATTCTATAAGTTGCTTTGGTCAGTGTTTCTATCCCAGCAACAGAAAAGTGACTAAAATCCTCAACCAAACAACATTGACAGGTCCTTCACAGCAATAGCCCATGATCCTGGTACCAATTTCTCTTCTAGTTTCTTTATATTGCTGTAATAAAATCACTAACAAAACCAACTTGTGAAGTAAAGTGTTCATTTTATATTACATCTTCCAGGTCACGGTTTATCACTGAAGGATGTCAGATCAGGAATTCAGTGAAGGAACCTGGAGGTAAGAGCTGAAGCATATATGGAAGACAGGATCTCTCCTTACTGGCTTGCCCCTCTGGCCTGTGCTAGCTTGCTTTCTTATCCAACCCAGGATCACAATCAAGAAAATTCCTTACAGGCCAATCAGACAGAAGAAAGCCCCTCTTCCTAGGTGTGTCAAGTTAACAACTGAAACTAACCAACACAACAAAGGAAATCCTAGAACAATAAAAATGGAAGTTATATTCAAATTTCAGTGTTTCAACTTTTCTCACATTTTTTTACAGGTATTCAACATTTTTAATGCTCCCAAACACTGAGTTATAAGACCATAATATATATAATTTTTTTCTCAGGATATATGATCTTTCAGTCATTTTAGAGGCTGCATCTTTAGAGAAACATGGTCATTAGATTGTATCCATTTGTGAAATACATATTTGAATCATTTTAGAAAATGTCATAAAATCACCAGAAGTTGGCATATATGCTAATTGTGAAATATTACTGTTCTTATTAGTATGAACATCCAGTATTCAATTAACAGAAATTGCAGCAGTAAGAGTTGTGAATATTCATATACTATATTCATTAAACACTTTATGCTTAAGTACAGATTTTTAAGTGATCATAAATTTAACACAACTACATTTTGCTAACTGAAATTGTAATGGTTATAAAAATATGTATTTC
>NW_008352267.1:5873779-5884405 GCF_000622305.1 Nannospalax galili | reverse complement strand
AACATGGACTGATTAAAATTACTTAAATGTTACAGTCCAATCAAGTAAAATAGAAAAGGAGAGGATTAATAAGATCACTCATCAAACCACAACCAGCCAATCAGTTGTAAGATCTGTAGAAACGCACCCTCAATTTAATAGTGTCCTAGGCAACCATTTTAGATTTTATTCTCACTCTAACCTCAATTTTCTCTTTCTGGGTTGGTCACATCTTAGGCGTGAGTACAATCTGACCAAATACTCATAGAGGAAAATGTTGCTACAAACAATAAAATGATGACTGGGTAGCAAAAGCAATGAATAATCCAAGATACTGAGGTTGTTAAAATGTCTATAGTTTGTTCTAAAATCTTTCAGAGTTGTGAACTGAAGCTCATACATTTGGAACTATATTTTGCTTCAGCTGCCAATGCTAACCATTACTCAGATTGAAAATTAGGACTTCTGGTAGTACCCTGAAGACAATATTATGTCATTTATTACTATGTTCCCCAGTTCACAATTAAAGTTTACTTATTAATATGTAAAATGAAACAAATTATTCCTTTGTCAAACACCAGCTTTTTATTAGAGTGAATAGCCTCCTCATTAATAAAGCTAATGATATCAAGATAAATAAATTAAATAATATGGTTTATAACACATTATCATCCATGCATGTAACATTAAAGGTCCAAGAGCCTAGTACCCTGTGTTTTAAGAAAAGGCTCTGGAAAGCATGATTCTCAAATAAACTTTAAGCTTATTCATTTATTTTTGAGGTGTGTTGATATGTAAACAAACAAAGGTCTGAAATTCATGATCCTCCTACTTCAGTCTCTTATGTGGTGGAATAAGAGGCTGTGTGCCATCATCTACCATTCAAATGGGCTTTTTATAAGCATGTTTTGGAACATTTCTAGTTCTCAATTCTGATTATATAGGGACATAAGCTCTTGCTGCTCAATCGTTTCTAGGTCTGCAAAATGTACAATAAAATGGGATGATATCATCTGAAAAACAGAGTTGATTTTCTGAGACAAACTGCATGATTGCTTCTTTCTGAAGAACATTTGATTAATAAGTGCCTGTATGTGTGAAAACATTTGTTTAAAACTCTTAATTTTATATAAACTTAACAAAGAAACAATGAAAATGCCTTTGACTTTAAGGAAAGATGTTCACATAAAAACATTAGTTCTTAGGATCCTGAGGAATAAGCCTGGTATTCATTTATGGAACTTAAGCAAAGAAGCAAAATTATACAAGGTAATTCTCTGATGATAATGAAGTAAAGAACGTGAAGTAATTCAATAGGAAAGGAAAAATCCCTTCCCGACCCCATTCATGACTGGCTGTTGATAGACCTAATCTTGTTTAGGCCCAGTATTTGCAACCACAGCTGCTTTGTGTCCATTTTTGCAATGGCTGTGTGATGCTTGTAAGATCATATTACATATTCCTTCTTCCTATCTTGTGGCTCTTTCATCCCCCATCTTCTGTGATACCCACCTCGTACCATCGGATAGCTCTATAACCAGTGTTACACAGAGACAGCCCTGGTTAAACTAAATGGGGCAAAAAGAAAGAAAGGAAGAAGGAAAGAAGGGGGAGGGAGGCAGGGAGGGAGGGAGGGAGAAAGGAAGGAAGGAAGGAAGGAAGGAAGGAAGGAAGGAAGGAAGGAAGGAAGGAACGAAGGAACGAAGGAAGGAAGGAACGAAGGAAGGAACAAAGGAACGAAGGAACGGAGTATGGAAAAGCAGTATGGGAAGGAGGGGGAAACAGTCAGACTGGAGGGAGAAATGAGTGGATGAGGAATGAGAATAATCACAATGAATGATATACATGTATGAAATTGTCAAAGAACTAACAAACCAAGTAAATAAATAAACAGACAATGGCTGGGTGATGTCTCATTAGGTATAAATACTTGTTGCATATTCATGAAGGCCTGAGTTCAAATGCTCATAATGCCAGGCATTGGTGGCATGTGCACCTTTAACTTCAGTGCTGTGAAGACTCGAGATAGGAGGATTGCTGTGTCTTTCTCACTGCCAGTCTAGCTCCAAGTTCTGTAGGAGACACTGTCTCAAGGGAATAAAGCAGCATAATAGAGAAGGACTCATAACATTCTCTTCTTGCCTGTATATATGTACAGAGGAACACATTCGTATACACATGTGCTAATATGCCAACACACATATATACTCTTCTTCAAATCAGAACATATGTATGAATAAATAATAAATAAATAAATAAATAAATAAATAAATAAATAAAATTCATTTGAAAATAGGAACAGGAAAGCTAGTAAGTAATTTGAAAAATAATTGGCTATATGAGTGATTGGTTATTTGCTTGGAATTTTAGTCTTGTTGTCATCCCAGCCTTTCCACTTTCAAAATAATGATAAGATGCATGAAAGAATAATTGCACTCACTTCCTATCTTTATCCATTCCATGACAAAGCCCAGTATTCTGGTATAAATCCCCAATCACCTAACTGAGGCTTAGTCCTGTGATACATCTTGCTGTATGTATCTAAGTTCTAGGGTCGATGTTTCCAGGTTCTTGGCCTCCTATGTAAGGAAGTAGAATGAAAGTTCATCTTGATTGCAAACTATAAAAGAAACTTTATTTGAAGCAGAGAAATAGAAAATATCAAAATACAGTGCAACAGAGCAGTGGACCACAAGAGAGAAGTTACATAAGGTCATTCATTATTATTTGGGCTTCTTTTTATGGTATTCAAGAAAAAAGGACTTTGCTTACTAAGGAGCAAAGTGAGGGTAGTTCTGTTCCAATTGACAGAATTAGTTAATATAATTATTTAATCTGCTACTTATGCTACACCCCATAATACATTTGATTTTAATCCTATGCACAACCAATTATGCACAGACAAAGATGGTAAATAGATGATTCTTCCCAAAAATGTACTTTGAGAACAGAGTTTTCCTTTTGGTGCATGTACCCTAAACCAATTTAAGCCAGACTGATCTTCCCAGACTCTTAGCTAGACATAAGAAGCAAGCACAGGCCCTGGTTTCTGTTCTGAGCTCAGGGAAAAAAAAAAAAAGACAAAATAACAATTGAATAGAATTGTTTGTACTTAATGGTTGTCAAGGGGAAGAGAAACTTACTCTGTTGTTCAGAGAGCGGTACACATGTCGCTTGATGCAAATAGCATCCAAGATTACTACGCGGGTTTTTCAGAGAGGGTTGCGTATGCATAGTATATAAAAGTTAAAGAAGCTAGGTTGTCAAGTGCGTTGTTAGAAATGTGGATATACCTCAAGTCCGATGGTGTCCAAGATACCTAAGCTATCCCCTATGCTTGTTTGCCTAATTAGCACTTTCTATTTGAAATCTCTAACTACATATGTGATATTTCCTTCTCTTTTAAAATAGTACGTGGTATATGTTGTATAGCTGTAGGCCGTTTCCCTGAAAGCACTGACGCATAGCAAAGCCTTCTCATAGTCTCCATTTTTACTATATTGTAAAATCATTGAATTAAAAAATGCTCTTGGATGACAAATGCAAATCAATGTTCTTTAACAAGGACATTTAATCGATACCTTCTGACTTTTAGACTTAACTCCTCATAAGATATTCTTCCTGAGACATTTCAGACTGCATTTTTCTACAATAATTCTAAATATCAAGTCATCAGAAAAGCTATCACAGTAATTTAGAAAATATTGGGTTGAAATTACATTGTTTCACAACCAACTAAACTTTGTTGTCTGCCCTAGTTCTATTATTCTACTTTATGGTCTCATGAATACATTAGTAACTCAAGTTTTTTTATTTTGTTGAAATTTTTTGCACTTGCAGGATATGAAAAATGCTCCTTATTTTAAGTTCATAATTCATTCTATTTAACATTAGTTAACCAGTTCTCAATAAAAGAAAAATCTCTTTTGTTCATCCTTTTCCAATGACTTCAGCAATTTGAAGTTTATGTTTACACATGTGCAAAATTTTAAAGATATAAAGCAGATTTTGGTAGTTCTTCTATGCCTTGAATTGGTTCATTTTAATATTGTTAGTGTTTTTCTTTTATTATAAAATAGTTACAGATGAAGTTCTACCATTATAATAGTGTTAGGTTAACCACATCCTAAGGCATACATTTTATTTTGTGTAGGGGACACAATAAAGTTTAAAATCTAACTATTCACAAGTGGTTTAAAGTTATTTGAGTTGTGCCAATATGTGCTTTCTTTAAAAAATAAGTTTTGCCAGGCGTGGCGGCACACACCTGTAGTCCCAGCACTTGGGAGGCAGAGGCAGGTGGATCTCTGTGAGTTCAAGGCCAGCCTGGTCTACAGTGAGTTCCAGGACAGCTGGGGCTACAGGAAGTCCCTGTCTCAAAAAGACCAAAATAAATGAAAGAAAGAAAGAAAAGAAAAGAAAAGAAAGAAAGAAAGAAAGAAAAAAAATAATAAATAAATACATAAATAACTTTTGCTTCTTGCTGCTAAGTCAAGGCATGCAAGGAAATCTCCTGGGCGAAAGGTAGAGCATTTAGTGCTCATAGAAGAAGGACGAGTACCACGGGAAGAGAAAACTAGACTAGCTCTCTTATTTCCAGCTATATCAAGTGATCACTCAGGGTAAACATGTGACTGCACGAAGTATTTCAGCTTGTCTTAGTTTTCCAGGGAACTGGTTGTGCAGGAGGGGATTGACCACAGTGGATTTTGTGACACAGAGGAATTTCCCAGTTGAAAATTCCAGATAGCAGAAGTTATTAGCTATCTTAGAACAATGCCTCAGGATCATTATCACCACCAATGCTCCCATATTACCATCATTCTAAGACCAGGACCTCAGAATAATTACTCATATTTTGAGGGACAAATATGAAGAGATAGTAAGGACTTCAGAATATCATAGAATGGAATAAAGAACAGAAGCTGCTGGAATATGGAAGCAACATACGTGAAGCACACACTGGGAAGGAAGACGCCACAAGGACACACTAGAATGAAGAATAGGATGGAGATCTCCCTAATAGCACTGTACAGAAATGTGTGTTTTCTCACAATGTGGAGTAGGCATGCTTTCTTAGCAGTATCATTTGTGATCAGTGATACAAATGAAAACCTATGGACAGAGTCCTTGGCTTGTTCAGGACACAGATCAGTGGTCACTCAGACCATGGAGCTGTCTGGCCTTTCCTAGCCCTAGTACGGACCTCTCATTCACCTACCCCATGTTGCAACAGCACTTGCTTTGTTACCCTCTCTGTTTGAGTGCTTTTTACTCAGTACTCAACCATCCATTTCACAAACTTGTTCTATACCAGAGTGGAGACTTCTAAAACCTAATCTCTGCAAGTCAAAGTTTACAATCAGAATTCAATAATTTTTAAAAATATTTTGTTTATTATTATTATTTTATGTGTATGCGTGTATTGCCTGCATGTATGTAAGTGCACCCATGTCGTGCAATGCCCACGGAAAACAAAAGGGACTGTCAGATCCCCTGGAACAGGAGATACAGACAGTTGTTAGCTGCTATGTGGGTGCTGGGATTCAACCCAGGTCTTCTGAAAGAACAGCCAGTGTTCTTAACTGCTGAGCCATCACTCCAGCCCCAGAATTCAGTAAAGTTTAAATGAAGAAGAAACAATGAGATTTTTTGGGGAAAAAAAAGAATGAAAAATAAAGAGGAGGAGGAGGAGGAGGAGGAGAAGGGGGAGGAGGAGGAAAAAGGGTTCCTCTTAACTGTAGTCCCATTCTGCCTGAAGTAGATTATGAAGCCCTGAGGCTGTGAGTCACTCTACATGCTTAAAAAATAAGCAAGCAAGAAACATAAAGCAAAGCAAAGCAAAACAACAGAAAAAAAATCATTCTGGTGAATTCCTCAGATGAGAGAAAAAATGTGAATACATTTTGAAAATGCTCAATGTTACATAAAAGTTAAAACCATGATGCTATCTCAGTGGCGTTAACACTTAAATTTATCATTCTCTCTTTTATTAGAACTTTCTTTTATTTCATACTTTATTTTAAGTTATATAAATAAGAGTTTCTAGTTTTTCTCTTTAAATCTACAGGCTAAACTGGTCTATAGTAGTGCTCAGGATTCCATTAGCAGGAAAAAAAAATGGAGTTAATTTAACACTTCTAAAGGACAAGTTATTTCATCATAATGAAAATGTAATTATATTTCTTCAAAATTAAACTAAGATGTTTGGTAAGCATAAAATAGTGTCTCCAAAATCTGAAGTCACTCTTTGTATATTAGAAATCAAGTAAATGAATGTATGCATGATAAGTATTCTTCCTCATTAGCAGAGTGTGAGTTTTGATTGTAACTTTATTTCTGTGCATAGCTGTTCCAGGGTATTGATCCCTTTTTTACAACATGCTTTTATTAAATATTTGAAAAGTGAAAATGGACAGGCACTTTTATCTACCCTAAGCATATTAAATGTAAAACAAAGTCTATGATAAGAAAGATTATATAAAGTTTAAAATATAATGTGACTTCTCATGCAAGAAAAAAATAATTCATAGGAATTAGGACTGGGGATGGGGGCTGGAAAATGGCTCAGCGGTTAAGAGCACTGGCTGCTCTTGCAGAGGACCTCAGTCTGATTCTCAGCACCCACATGCAGGCTAACAACCATCTGTAACTCCAATTCCAGCGGACCCCACACCCTCTTCTGACTGCTACAGGCACTGCAAAGCATGGGGGTACCTACATACATGCAGACAATATACTCATACACATAAAATAAAATAATAAGTAATAAATTTTGAACAAAAAGAAAGTAGGGCTGAGGGGATGATGTTATGAGCAAGAGTATTTTTCGGCAGCACAAGGAGGATGGTTTCTCAGAGGATGTGTCATTCATGTAGAGTCTGTAATGAAATGTCTTCACAGATCTAAACAAGATCATCCTGACCAAAATAAAATAATATTAGCACATGCTCTGTTATAGAAAAAATTTCAGTATAAAGGAAGAACAATAAATAGAATAAAATTAATTTAAAAATTAAAAAAAACTAGAACATCTATTAAAACAAAATTCAAGGTAATTCAACATAGTTACCAAATTATAGCTAGTTACCAAGCGACTTGCTGTGATAAACACAGCACAAATGTTATGTCATGTTGCATAATGATTTTCTATCAAGCAGTGTGGTTATTGTTCAATGCCACTATATGAGTAATTAGATTATGCTTAGATTTGAGAATAAATATCAAACCCTCTCTCTACCATTCCTTACTCATACTACATCTGTTTGAAAATAGTTGATAAAGGAACAAAAACGATGATATTTAAATATCAGCTTATTCACAAATAGGGGTATATTATGTAATATGGATATTCTTAATATTATTATATGATACTCCTTAATTAGAAAGACTAATCTATGGAGTCATTGAAAGAGTAGAAAAACTCCAATTATCTCTCATTTATTACAGGGCAAACACTGACACACACATACACACACACACATTCACAAATAAACTTTATATGTATTACTCTAAAACACTGATCTAAGGGGCTGGAGAGATGGCGCAGGGGTTAATAATACTTAACCCCTTGTTCTTGCAGAAGACTCGGGTTCAAATCCCAACACTAACAACAGCCACTAACAACTGTCTGTAACTCCGGTTCCAGGGGATCCAACAGCCTCTTCTATCCTCCATGGGTGTTGCTCAACATGGATGCACTTACCTACATTCAGGCAATACATGCATACACATAAAATAAAAGTAATAAATAAAAATGTTTAAAATACTGATCTAAAATTGATCTAAAATGTAAAATATTGATCTAAAATCAGTATTTCTTTTTACAAGTATTTCAAATTTTAAAAATTCTCTTTTATGTCCAAGTTTTTTTTTCTAGAGGGCAAGGATTGCAGATATTCAAAAATAATAAAAATAAATAAATAAGCAATAGAAAATACAAAGAGAAGCCATTAAGTTTGGAATGTAAGCTTGGCTCAGTTCTGTATCTAGTATGTGTTAGAACTAGGGCTTTATCCTTACACATACAAAAAGAAAATGTGAATCATGGGGGAAAAAATGAATGTAACCTCAAGTCTTACATAGGACAGGCCCAGGAAGCCTTGACTAATTCAGCACACTCCTTAACAGCGTCCAGTTATGTTATAAAGTGAGCCAGTGTCACTGCTCAGTCCTTGCTCAGTCCTTCGCATTGTGCTCTTCGAATCACAATGTGAACTCTTGTTCTTTAATGGATTTTTCTCAAAAGAATTGGAATAAAGGGCAAAGAAAAAAATTCATGCAGCCTTCAACTCTCAGCAGTAAAACTTGCTTATGCAACAGAGTGTGACACACAGAAGGCCACAACTGGCCAAGTTTTAAAGAACAGGAGACTGTAGAGTGTAGGATGAGACTCCTATATGGAACCCTATTCACCCATGGCTCAAGGACCATTGCAGAAGAGGGGTCAGAAATACTGTAAGAGCTGGAGTTGGTTAGTGAACAGGGGCACAGAGACTTCCAAGCCACTGGAAGCCTGCACATGTAAACCTGTGGCAGTGGTGGAGCACAGGACCCATATCAACTCAATTTAAACAAGGGCCCAAAGGGGAAGAGAGAAATAAGTGGCAGGCCAAGTTTAGGCTGAGAACTATCAAGACTGATTGCTGCTGGGTGAGGGAGAGTGTGACTTACCTAGGATCACTAAATGGGCTGTCTAGACTCCCATGGACGCACTTACACTGAAGGACATTTGGGCACAAATGCCTGAATTAATAGGACTTAACATGTGTGACAGAATACATGAGGTTCATTGGGGGCATGAGGGAGGCATGGATGAAGGAGGAGTTCTAAATTTGATTAAGAACTGTTATATGAAATTACAAAAGCTCAATTAAAAAATGTAAAAAACAAAGAATTAATTTAAAAATTAGAGCCAGGTATTTTTATTATTATTTTTTTAATCAAAGCCCATGATTTGTACAAAGTACTGCATTTCAGAGGGACAATTTCATGAAGTTATGTTTCTGGACTATGTCTCCCCTATAGTCTCTATATTTTCCTTTTTCTCTGTTTCACTCTTTTAGTTCTTTACATTCCACACAGTTTTGGTTCTATTTTTGTGTCATGTGATTAATATGAATAAAATTATTGTTAGATATACATGAATATAATCTAGAATCCATACATGGAACATGCAATATTTGTCTTTCTGAGTTTGACTAAATTAATTTACTACAATGGCCTCCATTTGCATCCACTTTACTGTGCATAACATGATTTATTTCAAGATTAAAGCAAAAGTGAGAATTCTGTGAAGAGAAGTTCAACTGCTCTGGATATAATGTCAAGAACTGACAAATGAGACCACACGAACTGAAAGGCTTCAGTGTAGCAAAGAAAACAGCTAATCTAGTGAAGTGACATTCAGTTGAATGTGAGAAAGTCTTCATTATGTGTTCATGTGACAGTGACTTAATATTTACAACATAAAAAAACTTAAAAAGATAAATATTAAGAAATCTAACAACCCCGTCAATACATAGGCTAATGAACTGAACAGACAGTTCTCAAAAACTGAGGAAAAATGGAAAATGAGCACATGAAAAGGGTCTGGGGAGAAGGCTAAGTGGTTGAAGATCTCTGGTTGCCCTTGCAGAGAACCTGGGTTAATTTTCCAGCACCCATGTAGTGGCTAAGAGCCATACCTACAGTTCTAGGGGATCTGATGCCTACTTCTAGCCTCCACAGTCTTTGTACAAAATGGGTGCACTTAAAAGCATGCAGGCAAAAGACTCACAAACATAAAATAAAAATAAATCAATAGTTTAAAAAGTACATGAAGAATATTTTGGAGATATATATTTTCATACGGTGCTTATGTAAGAGACATCTGTATTAATTTAACTAAAACTGAATGATTTTCATTTAAAATATTTTCATTTCCATGTGCTCTATAACAAACTATATATTTAAATTCTACAGCAAAATGTACTGATTTATAGAAAACCTAATGAAAGCCTAATCAATACTGACTTCACACTCATGTTTATGAAACAGTGTCTCCACTTATATGTGGATCTCACTGTTCACACATATTACTCTGGATTCATTTTCTAACAGATGTAATGGAATAACATTCTTAATATTTCTCCAATTGCTACAAATTTGCCTTCATCCCACATTCAGAAACATAGTTATTTTAACAGCATTACGAAGGTTTATAATGACAATGCATAGATTGTGCTTGCTTCTCTCTTGCCTTGTGGGCATTATATTCAAAATCCCCATATGACACAATTTGAACAGGATTTATGGGGCATTGTGTGAGACTTATTTGATTAATTTATTCATAGAACTGAGAAATCGGTTGCTAACTTGTATACATAGAAGCACTTTTCTTACTCCTAGATAACAGCAAAAAAAATCTTTAAAAAGCATTTTTCTCATATCTGTAAGTAACTATATGCTCTTACAGAAAGCATAATTTTATATTGTCACAATGCTCTAAAACCAGGCATTTATTTCCTTTCAGAATAACATCTTTATTTCTCTGTACTTAGCCATTAATGTCTTTTTAGCTTCAATGACACATTTTACATTCACTGTTTATGCTTTATAATCATCTATAGTTTATATTGTATGGGATTTGATATGGTTCTTTCCCAC
>NW_008352267.1:5837965-5873678 GCF_000622305.1 Nannospalax galili | reverse complement strand
GCATTACCTATAAAAAAGTAAATCAATGAATTATATAATAAGCAATGGGAAGTAACACTTTAGTATAATAATAATAATCTAATAAAGTGTAATTTATTTATTCGAATATTTTTTTTCTTGGTCTTTTTGACACAGGGTCTCCTTGTAGCCCCAGCTGTCCTGGAACTCACTATGTAGACCAGGCTGGCCTTGAACTCACAGAGATCTGCCTGCTTCTGCCTCCCGAGTGCTGGGACTAAAGGCATGCACCACAACACCCAGCCCAAATATTCTTTAATAGAAAGTAAAGAAATTTTATTTATTTCTTCAGGTATATAGGGGCCGGCGAGATAGCACAGTAAATAAAAGTGCTTGCCACCAAGCCTGATGACCTGAGTTTGATCCCCATGACACACATGGTGAAAGGAGAGAACCCACACGTTGTCTGCTTACCTCTGCAAGCATGTGTTCTCATGTACACAACTACACACAAATAAAGAAATATAATTAATAATAAAATAATTAGTAACAAAATAATTGAGACCATATATTCCTTGACCGCTCAACAAGAAAATTTTAATTTATGTTTTGTCTAACTAAATTTTTGGTGCAGCATTACTGTAGTTCAATAAATTCCCTCCTATACTAATTTTTCATTTTCCTGAAAATATCGATATCTTCAATATTTTGAGAATCTTATGGTCTCAAAATAAATAGTTCACAGACCTCTGTGGTGAGAATAATCACATGACCAAGTTCTAACAAATGGAAATGAATTAAAGAAGTATGTGAAATGACTGTTATCTTTAAAGACATATACATGCTTTCTGCAATTTCCAATTAGAATGTAGTTTTTAGGCAGAATTGACTAGTCTTAAATACCAAGAGATAAAAGACTGGTCTGAGGGGGTCTGGGTTTCACTGAAAACTGTTTTATTTAAATATTTAAATATAAACCAAAATAAGACTGGGCTGAAGGTGGAGAACATTTATTTACTTGTATTATTCAGTATCATGTAAACTTTTAAGTATAAAGAAAATGGACAAAAATATGAATATGCAGCATTTGTTCAAGCAGTTATAAACTGAAATATCTTGAGGAATAACTCATATTAAATCTTAAATTATTCTATGTCCAAGTCTGTACTGAATAATCTTTTGCTTATTCTTTTTCTCTATGTTTATTATTTTATTATTTTTATTTTATGTGTATGAGTATAATGCTTGCATGTATGTAAATACACCCATGTCATGCAATACACAGAGAGTTCAGAAGATGATGTCGGATCCCCTGGAATTTGAGTTACAGACAGTTGTTAGTTACCATGTAGGTGCTGGGATTTGAACCCAGGTCCTCTGCAAGAGCAGCTACTGCTCTTAATCACTGAGTATTTTCTCCAGCCACTCCCTATGGGTTTTGTTCTAATTTTTGCTATACATTTTATGAAAGTCACATGAAGATATGGCTAGAACTCAGAGGAGGTGTGCCACATCTATTCGAGGTTTCACCTTATTCTGTCAGTTTTCATTTCACTTCCCATTGGATCGAAAATGTAGGACTTAGACGTGAAGATCTCCATAGTCTCTCTACTCTAGATCTTACCATTAGAGTATTATACTTTGGATATTTAGAATATTATGTTATTCTAAATATATATATCATATATTAATCTATGATATATGAATCAAAGAAATGAACTTACATAGTCAATAATATATTAGTCAATGAATAATAAAGAAATGAAATGTGACTCAATGTCTAAATAATTTACAAATTTTCAATTAATAGTGAAAATTTATATTCATATATAGGGATTATACACCCCTATCATTCATTCTTATCCAAAGAAGAATTATAATTCAGCAGGTACTCTGATTGAACATAGTGCCCTCACATATAGTATATTCATATGTAGAGTTTATATATCCATACCTTTTTTTCATGCTAAAAAGATGTCCAAAGAAAGTGTGAAGAAGGGAACTCATTGATTAGAATCAATTTGGGATTGAATACATTTATGCTTTCATTAATTTGTAAGCATAATCAAACTGCAATACCAAGCAGTATAACTAGTATAATTTGTGCAGCAGCTACATGAACAAAAAACTGTCATTATTCTCTTGGGTTAGAAGAGGGAGACATTAGCAAACATTCAAGCAGTTTACCCAGAATCTTTCATGATTCAAAATCTCATCTAGTCAAACTGGGAATTTCATTCTTAAGTAATAAATTGTAAATTTCATAATTTCATTTTTCTTCAATGTGGAACAAAATTCATATAGACCACATTTTTAAAGCTTTAGCATTATATAGCTCAAGATGAATAAATTAGGCACAATTCTATTGTTTCTTAAAAGCACTGATATAAAATTTCTATTAAGTACGGATTGATTTAAATTACCAAGATATTGAAATGGGTTGTAAAATATCCCTATCTCATCTTTCGATCAATACCATATTTGACAAGTGATTTTGTAGAAAATATATAACAAATCTAGTTTTCAGTTTGTTCACTGGAAATGATGTTTAGTTTTCATCCTGACATCTTGAATTTTAATTCTGTTCGGAAACACTATGGTAGTCATAAATCACATACTCTAAAATTATCAACATCCCATGCTCTAATCACAGTGGAATGTTCTAACTTCTCTTCATCTATGATGCAGCAGGAAGAGGCAAAGCCCTGACTGTCAATAACCACATATTATACACTTTTTGTCTTTGCAGCAACAAAAATAACAGCAACAAAGCAGCAAGAAAAAAACCTGCGTATGCTTGAGTTCCAGTGTATGTGTGCATATGTGTTTCTAAGACTATTTGGCATCCCAGTTTTGATGAATAGGTCAATGCTTTTTTACTTTATTTTTATTTTAACAATATTTTATATTAATGCTTTGAGAATTTTTTTATAAAATATATTTTAATCATATTCCATTTAACTCCCATCTAATTTTTTTTCTTCCTTGCTTCTACAGAAAATCACTCCAAATTAAAATACAGAAACCTAACATTTTAAAGATAGGATCTTCATATGAGAGGAAACACACTGTATTTCTTTTCCTGGGCCTGGATTCTCCTACTAAGTATTTCATTTTCCAGTTCCATTCACTTTTCTGTAAATTTCATAATTTCATTTTTCTTCAATGTGGAACAAAATTCATATAGACCACATTTTTATTATCCATTCTAGAGTTTATGCATATCTAGACTAATTCCATTTAGACAGATTTTTTTTACCACTGTCCATGTATTTAATGAATCACTTTCCTATATACATAAGAACCCTGGTTATTTTGAATTACCAATGCAAATGTGGTTTTCTCTGAATCCTCTCAAATGCTTTTCCTTATCTGCTCAGCCATATCAGAAACTGTGTTCTGTAGTGATGATATGTAAATGTACATTTTTCAATGTACCAAAACTTATAGTAGATTAATAATTTTAGACAATTGTACATATATACAATGACTTTATTTTCAACCTGTGAACTCATCATAACATCCTCCATACATGTAACAGAGTGCATTATTCTTGTAAAAAGAATTATGTATATACATATGTATATATGAAATATATTTTTATATTTCAGTATAAAGTCAAACATACTTAGACATACACACACAAATGCCCTTGCTAAAGCCATATATGTATGTACGGATCCAAGAATTTCATTCAGGAAGCTACAATTGAGATTGGACTTACATAATCACAAAACATCTAGATTAAAAGTAAAACATTCAGTCAACCATGACAACATTCTCAAGTGTCTGCATGCTTGGCATTGAAGGTAAAGGAAAACGTTTACATGATGGAAGTTCTTTCTCATTTTCCATCTGGATGTTCTATCTGCAATGCAGCCAGCATCTCTAACAGTCAGCCATGTTTACAAAACAATTTAAGGTTTAAGATTTGGTTTCTAATCTACCCACATGTAGGTAAAACAAACTAGTATGAAGAAAAGAACTTATTGAATGTCTAATCACATCTATGCTTTGGGTTCTGAAAATTACCTTAGGAATGATGATCTGTATTTCCATCTGCCCTGCTTGAAATGCTATCTTGTTTCATGGAAGGGTTTTCCTGGAAAGATTCCAAGGTCAATTACCCAGACATATCATGATTCTTCTATCAAATGCATGTCAAATTGGGGCCCCATCAACCATATGGAGGGGAAACCTCATAACGCTCATCAAACTTCAGAATTAGATGGCTAGAATTTTCTTTGAAATGAGTTTAGTGAAGGTTTCAGAGTTTAATTAGGAAAAAAAACCATGATTATAAGAGAATATAAGAAGACATTAGTTTTTGTTCTATTGAAAAAATGTTTAAACTCTGCTGTATGGAAGCCAACAAATTCAAGGTAAAATATCAAGGGTACCATATATTAGTAAAACAAATGCCCTTAAAAACTACATAAAAGTAAGGAAAGTTAGCAACTTTAATTTGCTTCAATGATTGTGCAGCAGAGACTCAGAGCTTTAATCTCTGCAATTAATCTCTGTTCAGTCAATTACAGAACATTATTAAAGTCAAAAAATATTTCTATGCACACAAATGCATATATCACACAAATACACAAGCACACAAAAGTGAGAGATTATCTGAATTTATAAGATTCATTGTGCCTACTTACTATAGTATTTGCATATATAGAGACAAGACTTTTCACAAGACATGTACACCTAAATATGACAATGAAATACATCAAATGAAAGTTGATATTAGTTGATGGTCACTCATGAAATGCCAGAATAATCTTTGGTAAGATACTGAACTTCAAGCCATATTTATCATCAAACAATAATCAAAGAGAAAAATAAATTGGAATTAGTGATTTGATCCCATCCTTTGAGATTGAAAATATGCAAATTTTATTCCTGTTGTTGAAATAGAGTATTCAATTATTTTTAGCCTTTCTGGTAGTTTTAATAAAGTTTATTCTCAGCTCCTCAGAGATTCATAAAATGATACTGCTGTCCTGACTTGTGCAGCTAGCTTTATTATCTGATTGAGAAAAGGCACCAGTTGAACACTGTAATAAATTACATGCTTGATAAAGTGCATTTGATGCTAATATATACAAAATAAATGCTTAATTCCTCAATCAGCTGTGGAATTCAAAGTATTTAAGACCAGTAAATATGTTATAGAAATTTTCTACAACTTCATTTGTTTCCTAATTTATTTGTATGTTGTCATTAACTACATAAATGGTGTCTCACATTTCTATATCATCAATTAAAAAGTTACTAAAGTAACACCTAAGTGCAGGCTAATATATTCAAAATCATGTCTATTTATGTGCTTTGATCTTTTGTCTATATTATGTCAGAATTTGGAACACTTTTTTAAGCTAATTTATTTTTCTAAGATTTTATTCTTTTATTCAACAATGTAGTGTTGAATAGATAGGCGTAATTTCAGGTCTATTAAATTAAGTATGACTGTTATTTCAATCAATAGATGCTGAGGGAGGGTGAATTAGTTTTCTACATGGACTAGCCCACTGAGAGATAATTCCAAATGGGCAGCCCTAAACAAGTTATACAGAAGCACCACTAAATAGATCCAGTGCATTATATATGTGTGTGTGTTTGTGTGTGTGTGTGTGTATGTGTGTGTGTGTGTGTGTGTGTGTGTGTGTGTGTGTAGCATTATAAAGTGGACAAGACATTGTGAGGGACTGGGAGGAGCTTAGAATGAGTTGTAAGGGCCTAGGAGGGTAGATAATGCAAATATAATACTCATATATGAAACTGTCAAATTATAATAAAAAAAATGGATGCATGTCATCTGAGAATAATAACAAAAATCTACAATGCCAGCACTAAGATGAAATACACAGGGATTTATGTGGATTCAAGGCCTGTCTAGGTACAAAATGTTACCCCTGCCTCTGAGAAAGTTCAAAGCCAGTTTGGGCTACAAGAGACAAAGAAAGAAAGAAAGAAAGAAAGAAAGAAAGAGAAAGAGAAAGAGAGAGATAGAGAAGGGAGGGAGGGAAGAAGGAAAGAAGGAAGGAAGGAAAGAAGGAAAAAAGGAAGGACTGAACCTAACGATATCTGAGTACAAATGCTTGACTGGATAGGCTTTAACATATATGACAGAATACATAAAATTCGGTGCGGGGGTTGGAGGTGTTGATGAGGGAGGGGGGTTAAATTTTATTAAGATCTACTATATGAAATACACAAAACTCAATAAAATATACATTAAAAAAGAAAGGAAGATAAGGAAGAAAAGAAAAATGTTTATGGCAACAAATAGCATAGAACAGAATTTTAGTCTTAAATTCATAGACATTTATTTTCTCATGTAACAGGATTTAAAGAGGACACAACACATTAACCAAAAGCCTTGCAAATACATTCCATCACCTAAGTTTCTTACAGGCTCTTTATAGATTTCAGCATCCATTCTCAGTTATTCACTCCTTTCATGAGACACAGAATGTCTTGGGTGCCACTGTTTCTCACGTCAGTATTCGCAGATTTTGCAGGTTCTAAAGGGGTGGAGAGCAGCATAGGTCCCAGTACATGGTTTCCTCCACCACAGTTCTCATTCCTCTGTCTTTGCAGGTACTGGAGATGACCCTCCTGTCATTGACACTTCTAAAAGGTGCTTTCAAAACAGATTTCAATGGTTCCGGTCCTATTTCTACAAAAGAAACAAAATACATATACTTTCCACAAAGTTCCGATCATCTAAATCACATATGCAAAAACAGAGCTGTACGAATGATGGTTAGGCTTACATAGGTGTGTTTATTTTTAATTAAAAAGTAAATACTATGAAATTTTGTTTTAATAATGTTAGAAAATAAATAAAAATATATTGAATTGTCTATATATTAGTCCATTTTTCATACTTCCTGACATCGTGCTAACTTCCATAATGCACAGATCCCATATGAAAGCACTGTTTCAGAGTTGGTTTGCCATTTCCTTCAACGTTTTTCCTCATTTTCATCATATGGAAGCTATAGGAGCCTGTTAGATAATATATTTCAGACTTCATCAATGAAACTGCTACTTTGAGATTACTTAGTGGGAATAATCAATTATTTGAAATGACCATGCATCTCTTTTCATCTTTTAAGTTTTCATGTTGATGATTTTTTTTAATTCTTCAAAATTAACATTAATGAGTGACAAACTATTTTTGTTTTGATTTCCTGTATGCACATCTATACCCACCTTACTTAAAGGGTTTTTGTGGTTTTTTTTTTTTTTTTTTTTTGCACAGAGCCCAGAGATAGGTATATGAAGAGGTTGGGTTTCGACTTAAGCATCAAGAGTATCTTTGCCTATACAAAATAATTTAGCTATGGGATAATGAAGAAAGAAAGTTGAAATTCTAAATTGAAACTTAGCTTTCCTTTTGACTAAAACATACATCAGATAAGTTACTAGACAGCAGCTAGTTTTAATTATTTAAAGATTTATGTTCATTTTTTAATGATGTGTATGTGTGTGTTCACCAGCGTATGGGTATGTACATGTGGGTACAAGTGTGGATGGAGGTCATGACATGAGATCTCTCAAGGAGCTTGAATTACAGCTGGTTGTGAGGCACCTGACATAGGTACTGGGAATCAAAGTCAGGCTTTCTGCAACAGCAGTATGCACTTTTAACCTCTGAGCCATTTCTATATCCTATCTGCAGAAGTTTTTGTGTTGATTTTACGCATTTAGAGACTAGAAGGTCAACTCATATTTGCATCAGCAGCAGAAATCCCCAATTAAGAATCAGAAGATTATATTCTTGGATCCATTGTTACTGAAAGAATCTTCTGAACATTTCTTCTGAATCTTCCTCATCCTATTGCTCCAGAGGAGTTATCGTGCCATTCTGAGAAATAGTGACACTAGAACCTGACAGCCTGTGTTCAAATATAATTGTGTGAATTGGACTAAGATAAGGATGATGATAATCAAGTGTATCACAAAGGATTCCTCAAAGACTAAATGAGGTAGTAAGTTAGTAATAGAGAGCATGATTTGGGGCATGATAAATTATATATAAAATTAAATTTCCATCACTGCACACCTAATTCCATAATTTTAATATTCAATACCTTCCATTGATGTTAGGAGAAAATGGATGAATTGATTTCTAGATGCTTTTATCTGGAGTTGTACTTACAAATATATTCTTTTATTATTGGTCAAATCAACAGATTGCATCTTCAAGGAAATGAAGACAAAGTAAATAATTTTTTCTAGGGTAAGACTGGGGCACAGCAGGTGGATCTCAGTGAGATGGAGGCCAGCCTGGTCTACATAGCCAGTTCTAGGTCAGCTGGGTCTACATGGAGACCCTGCCTCATAAAAATGCAGAAAAAATTCATTCTGTCTAGAAGATAAAAATAAAATTTATTTTATAGACCATTAATTACATGAAAAAGTACCAATGATGAAGGACTATATAATGCAAGGTTTAAGAGCACAAGCAAAGAGAAAGGTTCCTCCTCAGAGAGAACCTCTATATGCAAACCAGATGGGTTTGGAAAAATAATTGGGAGAAGAGGCAGAGATAGGAGAGAATGGTAAAAAGGCATTTGATAGGCTTCTGGTTTACCAGATGCAGACACCGCAGTGGCCTTATCACCGCTCATGTTCCTTACTCTTGTTGGTTTGTTCATCCTTGCTTCAGCATCTTTTCATTCCTTCATGTCTCTTATTCATTTGTTTCTCAAAATGAAGGGTAGACTTTTGGTATCAACTTTCTCTTTCCTCCTAACAAAAGTAAAGATTTTTATGTATTACAGTACAAGATCCCGACCTTGGATTCAGTATTTTGAAGAAATCCAATGAACAATTCTTCTAGGTCTCTAGTAGTTAAGAGAATTGTGGTGACTGTAGTTAGTGATATAGCTCGTTGCTTATAAATAGAAACTTAGGAATGACATGAGTATATTTAATCTCAATGAGTCAATGTCTTAATGTGGAATTTTAATTTTGGAACAATGATGATCATAGACGGTATTATGAAAATTCTACCTCATGCACAGTTTTAGCAAAAAGACAAAAAGAAGAAAAATGTAAATAGATTTGGTCTATTCATCTGATCTACTTTACTAGTTTTCATGAGATTTACAATGACTTCATTAAATCTTTGGAAATGTGTGGCAGAGAATCTCCATCCTGGAAGGAACAGATTTTACAATAAATGTTAATGGCTATTTTTCACCTATGGAATTTTGTTCTGCAGTTTAGATAATGGACAGGGAGTGTCATATCCCTGACCTCTCTTTTATAGACCCTACATCTCTGTGCACATCTCGAGGGAAATTTTGCCTAAAAATGCTTTTATTTAAACTTTGAGGACTGTTTAAAAAGTGTGGATGCTAAAAACTTTCTCCAAAATTTCTTAAAAAAAAAAAATCTTCAGTGTCATTTATTTAAGGAAGTACACATTAGAAAAACAATTTCAGTAAGACTGTCATATAGAAGTTAAAAGAGCAAAATTTAAAGTGAAGAGAATTTTAATATGAAGTCAAATGTAAGAAAAAAATAACAATGTATTACAACTTGAATCCACTACTTTAATTTTTGAGCTTGTACTTCATGGTCTTCATTACCAAATCACATTTCCAGCTTCACTTTACCTCAAATGTAACAATATAAAAGGTGCTGAAAATGTCTTCAAAGTTAATCTTGTTTATTATTTTCAATATGGAACAGCATGTCTCAGGGACATAAGGGACTTTTATATTTGCAAAACTTTAATGTGAGCTTGTTTGGCATGCCCTGGGAAAAGTTTATTTAAGTTTTGATTTGCTTTTGTTTTTATCAAATTGCTCTAGATTATAGATAATAAGGAAATGCAACACTTAATAACTAAACGATATTAAAGAATTCCAATTGTGCTACTTTGTCTTCAGAGTATATTCAGAGTGAGTGTATATATAGACCCTTTCTGAATATGGGTTAAATAGTTTGTAATCTTCAAATGTTCATTCCCATTAGCAAATGATTTATGTTTTCCCTAAAGATATTCTCCTTGGCACTCTACCCTTGTGTACATAATTAAATGTCTACAGGTTATTCAGGTAACCCAAACAATTTATGATAACTGAGAATTATGTGACTCAGAAAATATGACTTTTTTAAAAAGGGAAAATTTCATTCACCATGTATATTTTGACTTCAAAAATGACAAATTAGGTATTTTACATATGTCAGGCTTATCAAGGAAGACCAGAAATATAAATGGATGTTCAAGTTGGATGATGCTACTTAATAATACCAAAAGCGTAAGTTATAATATATGGTTTTAAACATAGGCTTTAAAATGAGTTATTATTTCCCTTGTTTTGTTACCTAGCAAAAACACACTGAAGAGAAAAACATAAAAATCAACTATTAGAAAATTTAAAAATTTTTGAAATAATGCAAACATAAATAAATCTTGAAGGTTTCAAAATGAGGAAATTCTTTAGTGTGTACATGCATATACTTTTGAAAACAATTTTTATTCAATATTAAGGCAAATTTCAACTTGTCTGTATTAATTTTTATAGAGTTTTAAGCAAGGATAATTCAAAGGATAAGATGATACACAGATCTGAAAATTATAGATGACTGCTAAAATTTGATCAACAGTGAAATCTGCCTCTCAGTCGGACACAATGTTGAGAATGAAAGAGGTTGTTAAAATGTGGCAACTGATTGTTGCTAGGTGAAGAGCTGATCTTCCTAAAACAAAAGACTCTAGATAGACTGACTAGACCTCAGTGGGTGGACTAGCAGTGGGGAAGGTCCGGGGATACTGACTTTACACAGTGGCCCTTAACAGGGATAAAAGAGTATATGGTTTCCAGGAACAGGGTGTGGGAGGTTGTCTGAGGGGACAGGGTTCTAAAGATGATTGATTAATTGAGATGTTCTGCATGAAATACAAAAAAAAATCAATAAAAACAAACTTAAAAAATGTGTTACTTTTAAAATCTCTATGTATTGAACAGAAGTTTTTTATTATATCGTTGCACTTTAAAAAGTTATGAACAAAAATAAATTTTAATGAAATCCTTTTCAATCTTAAAACAAATTCTACATGTATAGAATAGAAAATTTCCCGAGAAAATTTTTATGAATCATTGGACCATTGAGTAGTGACTTAAACTGAGTATGTATTGTCTTCATATACATTTTTAATATTTAAATGATAAATTCCATCTGAAACAAGATATTGCTCATACCATCTTTTAAAAAAACAATTGTATTGTTTAGATTTTCACACATGAGCAGTATCTTCACAATATTTCCATTCTTCGTAGTCCCCTATCAACTCTTCATATGTACCATATATATATATAATTATATATAATCATCAGCTTGAGGGGGAACCTCACATTCATTAGCATGTCAAATGTTTTTGTCATTATGCATATCTTGTTAGACAATGATACCATGGCAATTTCATTGGTGCAGCTGTTTATACCATCTTTAGTTTGCATGAGTTCATAATTAGTATCTGTATGAAAATATAGTTTTGTAATATTTTCACAATATTTATTAAACTTAACTTATAGGACATAAAAAATATAGTTCTTATGAAGTGAAAAATATGTGCATAATATTTTTGTAAACTCATTACAGAGAACTGCCTATTTATTCCTCATAGTACATTGTTGTGTAACTGCTGCTGTTACACTCATTTTATAGAAACGGTTACATAGGTAGGAAAATGGTGCTGATTTCCTAGAGTCATAGCAAGTAACTAAATTAGAAATTAAGAAAATGAACTTCAGATAGCTAAGCTTTAGACATTGAACTCAAAGTGTTCTGAGTGAGAAGCTCTTCCTGCTTCATCATCAGATTAGAAACAGAGTCTTTCTCATCATCTCCAACAATTGTTCTTCTGGACTGTCTCTAGATTTGTGCTCACGTTTACAGTTGAAATAATTAAAGGTTATAAGTCATGCCTACAAATCATAATGCTCAAGTTCCTCTGATTGCATTGAACTTCAAGCAAGATATTTGATTTCCCAGAGTAAAAGATGAAAGAATTAATATAAATCACTATAGTTACACAATGTTAAAAGCTGTCAGAGGCACCGCAATGCTCTGAAGATATTTTGTCTTCAGCATATGTACTAGAAATAGCATACAACTCTGTATCTTGACATCGAAATCATCTACTGCTGTAAGACTTTGACATTTTAGCTCTAGTTAATTATGATAGAACTGAGTGCAGAGATATCTAGAGTGTTCAGATAAAAACTACACATTTCAACCATTTTCTACAACACCAATGCATTATTAATGTTTGTTTTTTTTATTAGTTTTAAGACTAGATCTCACTGTAGACCAGGTTGATGTGGATTTTATCGCAATCCTATTGCCCTAGCATACTAAGTATTAGGTTTAAAATCATGAAATATTATGCTTGACGTACTATATACATATACGTGTGTTGTGTGTGTCTGTGTCTGTGTGTGTGTCTGTGTGTCTGTATGTCTGTGTGTGTGTGTGTGTGTGTGTGTATGTGTGTGTGTTTTATTTAAATTTATGTTTGAGACAAGGCCCCAAGTATTTCAGGGAACCTTTGAACTTGCTATATAACCAGGGAAGGCCTTGAACTTATGATCCTCCTATCTCTGTTTTTTGAGTGCTGGGATTACAAATGGCCGTACCTAAGTCTGATTTATTCACTCTAGGCATCAAACACAAGCTTTCTGAATGCTTGGCCAGTACTCCACCAATTGATCTGTAGCTCTAGGCCATAAAATATGATGGGAATCTCAGTAGTTGGCTAGGAGACCATCTCAACTTGAAGCTTTAACATAGCAAACTTAGTTGATGTCACGTGACCAGCAGTACAGAAGCATGTTTCAGAAATTGTTAAGCCTTGACTGTGCAACTTCATTACTTCTTAAATTATAAATATCTTTCTAAAGAATCCAAATTACATAGCTGCAAATCCACCAACTAGAATTTAAGTACTCTGACTTTTACTTATAAGAATTAATCTTCACTGTGGGAGAAAGATTTATGCTGTTATGTGTTTGAAGAAAATAGAGTCCTACCCACTAGACCTCTGTCCAAGGAATATGATGACCGGAGTTTTGTTTTATTTTTTTCGATAGAGAATATAAATTATCAAACAGAAACCTGGCGATGGGTTTAAGCTCAAATGGTTGCTGTGTTATTAAATCAATATTTAAGAAAAAAAAAACCCAGAAGTTTAAAAAAGGAATAGCACCTGGACCTCAGATAATGCCAAACACAATAAGTATAATATTTATTGACATAATTTCATTGAAAATGCACAAAGTCCAAGTATTACTGAAGTGTGTGTATTAAAAGCTGAATAGTATACACTCATTTCAACATCAAAATTTTAATTTGTTTGTCCTGAGTCCCTCCTCATCCAAATTGGATGTCTATAAACACACTGTTTCATTTATTTAGGTTGTCTTTATATTTACAGCTTGTATGATTTGCTTTTACAAAGCATGTGTTACAGAGAAATTTTCTTCTTAGGTAAGAATATGCATTTTGGTTTACTAAATCTTTCAAACTTCTGCTTTTTGACACCTCTCTGAAGGAGTAGTATTTTAAGTATGACTTCATCAAATTAAATTGCTGATCCCATCCTAACAAAATAAACTGAAGAGATGACTGAAAAGCAATCAGTATAACAATTCATATATGTATTTCACTGGCAGGAATCTTTTATCAAGAATCATGTCAATCAGTTTGGATAGTAGTTGTCTTAGTTTGTTTCTCCATTGCTGTAGCAAAACACTCTGACCAACACCAACTTGGGGAGGAAAGGGTTTATTCAACTTACATCTCCCAGGTTGCAGTTCATCAGGGAGCCCAAGGTAGAAACTCAGGACAAAAACCTGGAGGAAGGAGCTAGAGCACAGGCCATGGAGGAATGCTGCTTACTGGCTTGCTCTCCAGGCTCCTGCTCAGCCTGCTTTCTTATGCAACACAGGCACACCTGCCCTGGGGTGGCACCACCCACAGTGGACTGGGCCCTCCCACATCACTCATCAAGAAGATGCACCTCAGACATGGCCACAGGCCAGTCCAATAGAGAAAATCCCCCAATTGAGGCTCCCTCAACGAAAGTGTGTCAAGTTGACACTAAAGCTATCCAGCACAGTAGTGAAGAACTTTTTTGGCTACCAGGTAAACATTCAGGATTATTTATGAACCACTACTGTGATTAGATGAAGCTATAAGCCCTGCAAGGTTAATGAAATTGCAGGAATGTCTACTACACACAATCCTAATGAAAAATCCCTTTACTTCTCTCAGACATGCCTAAAATTTGAAACACATGTGCACATCCCTATACTGCAAGGACGTTCACTTGTTTAGTTCATCATGTGATCTGACTTTTCTCTCTGCATAGGTGCCACAAGAAAATGGATCTTATCAAAAACTGAAATTTTTGAACAATGTACTCAGACAATAACTGTGGTTGCTGCTTTTGTTATACAAAAAATGTATATAATCTGCATGCATTTTAAAACACAAATATAGAATTTTAGTAGCATTAATTTGTATTTCAAAGGAGTGAATGAAGAGCCAAGATTTTAAAGAAGGTTTTCTTTTTACATATAAGAGCTAATAAAAGTAACTGCTATTGCTATTTTTACTGTCAACTGTTAATTAACTACTTAAAAAATTTACTTAAGCCTTTTATACCTATTATACAAAAATTGTTATTGATGTTTCTTTAATTTAAAAGGCTCCCCTTCTTGCAGTCTTTTGTTAATCTTATCATTAAGCAGCTGTACTTGTCATCTATTCAATGGCCAAAACAGGAAAGAAGACCCTAAAATTTTTGACCTCTGATAATATGGCAGTTGTAATATTTATAAATAGCTTAGTCTCTCTAGTGTTTCAATTTTAATACCAATTATTTTGGCATTGTAGAGCAATATTTTCATGATAATCTTGATTGAACATAATTAATTGAATAAACCACCTGAAAATTAATTATTCTTGCCAAAGTACTTGGTTAGATTATGTGTGGCCACTTAATTTTTAAGACAATTCTACCATAAGCAAATGCTATTAAAATCCCATAAAGCCTCCCTCAATGAAAGGAAATGCATATGTATATATGAAATTCATATATATGTGTGATATATATTTCACATGTATCAACATCATTGTTCTTTGAACTACTCTAAGCTATTGTTTCAGTTAATTCTCCAACTGACCCACCATCTCACTACTTGTCTATTTTCTTTTCCTTAGAAATTTGTACCTTATTTCTAGTCTGGTATACTAGGAGGTTTGTGAATACTGGAGTTGACAATTTGCTCATAGTCTTGACTACTGTATTTCTTCTGCTAGAACATTCTTGCATCAATTTTATGTTCATATATCATTATATTAAACAGCATTCCCTCCAATGTACACACTTTTTTCTAGTGATCATGATTTATGTACAATCACTACACATTATTAAATTCCATAATATATGTTATCCATAGTTCTGTTTAAAATCTGTTTTATTTTCTCATTTACATGAAATGAAATCACCTAGATGACATATCATTCACTATTCCATGCTACATGCATACAGCCAAGGAGAGAAGACTGAGATATACAAAATGCCTCTAAATTATAGTGAAATAATCAAGTAAAAATGCTTCAAGTTAATAAGGTATATGCATTCATTTATAGACAAAATGTTGCTGTAAAAGTGGGATTAAATTTTCCAAATCCATATGTGATATAAGTGATGAAGTATGTCAATGAAGCTCAAGAAATGTGTTAATGTTTCCTAGCTATATTATTAATACTGTTCCATTCAAGAAATAAATATAATTGCATCTGACAAGAAACTTTTAACGGAGAACAATGTAAGGAAAGGAGGATGCTCATAGCATTGCTGATATCTCATTTCCCTATGATCACAGATTACTTACTTTTGCTTCCAAGGTAACTTTTCCTAATTTTAAGAATATTCATTTTCTTTATAGTTTTCCAGAATGTATTTATAACTCTTCAGACTCTGAAAACATTCAAATCCAAGATGTACAGTCAGCATTGTACTGTTTAGGTACAGGAATGTTTACTCTAAAGGAAACTAGTATGTGGAGTTCTGCGTTAGCATATCTGTCAACCTCTATTCTAACTCAAGAAATTTTAAAAATATTTCAGGACATAAAATTATAACCTTTATTGATGTGAATATTATTTATGTTATTGAGACTACTAAAATTATCCAACATGTAGATAGACAGATACATTTTTAAACTGTTCCATCCAAAGTCCTAAATTTGATTAGGCCTCCAGGCTGAATCCATAATCCTTTCATTGTCTCAAAGCTCCAACTTCCTAGTAAGAGTTATCGTGGTTATAAAGCCTAGGCTCTGATCTAGTCTCAATATGGTACAAGTTAAATTGTCGAAGAATAAAATGGTGATGTACAGAAATTTTATGATTTGAAAATAGAATATGCCAAACAGACTCATGTACTGAGAGTTTGGCCGCCAGCAGATGTGATTTTTCTAAAGTGTTTGAATCATGTGTTTTCTGCCTGAAATAAATTAATTAATCTATTGTTAGGCTCAAAGATGGATAGAAGTTGTGGAGGTTGAAGAAATGTTGAGAGATGAGGTCTAGCTGAAGGGAGTTGAAGTCTAATCAAAGGAATTTGCTGTCTAGTTAACCAAAGTCGGTGTCCTAGAAACCTCTATCCTGCCCTGGCCCCTTCATTCTCTGATTCCGGCTGGCCATGAGGAGCCGTTCCTTCCTTCATTATGTTTTGCCTCCTCATGCCCAGAATCAGTGTAGCTGAGGAGTATGTCTAAAACTCTGAAAATCTAGTTTAAATAAATATGCCTCACTTTCTATTATTCTTTCATTGTTTTTGTCATAGCTACACAAAGCCAACTAACATAGAGTTATAAAAATGCCTCAAAATCTTAAGACTACTGTGACGATCTCAATTGTCAACATGAGGAGAACTAGAACCACCAGGAAAACAAGGATCTGGGCATGCTTTTGTGAGATTGTCTTGGTTAGATTAATCCGAGTTGGAATACCCATACATTGTGGGGGCACTTATACCCTGGATGAGATCCTAGGAACTAGAGAGAGAGAGAGAGGAATCTGAGCAGTAGGCAGGCATTTATTGTCACTGTTCCTGGTAGATGAGACGTGATAAGCTGCTTCAAGTTCTCACCTCCTGACTTCCTCGCCAGGTGCCATCATAGACTTGAACCATGAGTCAAAATAAGTTGTTTCTGTCTTTTTTTTAATTTTTGTATTTTATCACAGAAATAGGAAAATATGCTAAGACTAGTGTGTAGAACAATATTTTTAATGTATGCTCATAAAGATTTAGGGAACATTTCTGCCCTATGCCAGAATTTGTTCTGGTACTAACTTTTCTTTTACTGTAGAAGTCAAGCATTCAACATTCACCAAACCAAAAATGTTCTATCAGCTGTGATTATGTATCAAAATTGAACTACAAGAGTTGTATATGTGGCATATATTTCAAGGGCTACCTCAAATCATAAACAGTTCCAATTCAATTTTGAGATAACTGAAACTGAAAGGGATCAGGAAGCTTTGTTGAAGTGGTCATCAAATCTCAGTTTCAAATGCATCAGTAAACTCAACGTAAGACATAATACCATGAATCTGATAAAGGAGGAAACAGGGAATACACTGGAACTTAAAGTCAAAGAAGAGAATATTCTGAACAAGACCTCATTAGCCTAAGCATTAAGAACAGCAATTGAGGGCCTAGGGAGAGGACTCAATGGCTCTTACAGAGTACCTGGCTTCTATTCCCAGCACCCACATAGTGGCTAATAACTGTCCATAACTCCAGTCCCAGTGGATTTGATACACTCTTCTGATCTCTGTGGACATTGGAGGACACTGGTGCTTGTACACACATGCAGCCAATACATTCATACACATAAAATAAAATAATAAAGTATTTTTAAAAAAGAATGACAATTGAAAAATGAAATGAACCTAAAGGTTGCTGTAAAGCAAATGAAACCATCATTCAAGGGAAGAGGTAATACTAGAGAGTAGGAAATATATCTTTACCAGCTTTACATCTGCCAAAAGTTTGGCAGCTAGAATATATAATCGTCTCAAAAAACTAAACATCAAAAGACAAATAAGCCATTCAAAATTTGATGCACATAACTAAACATAGAGTTCTCAAAAGATGAAGCACAAAGGGTTAATATATGTAGAAGTCTTTTTGAGACAGGGTCTCCCTGTAGCTTCAGCTGTCCTGGAACTCACTACATAGATGAGGCTGGCCTTGAACACATAGAGATCCACCTGCCTTTGCCTCCCGAGTGCTGGGATTAAAGGCGTGCACCATCATACCCAGCGAAATATATATATATATATATATTTAATGTTCAACATCTTTAGGCATCAGGGAAATACAAATTGTAATTACATTGAAATATTATCTTGCCCCAGTCATAATGGCTGAAAAAAACAGATGGCAATTTCTGGGGATGATGTGGCTCAGCAGTTAAGAACACTGGTTGTTCTTGCAGAAGAGCCGGGTTCAAATCCCAGCACCCACATGGCAACTCACAACTGTCCGTTACTCCAGTTCCAGGGTATTCAATGGCCTCTTCTGTCCTCCGCAGGCATTGCACAACATGGGTGCACTTACCTCATGCTGGCAATACACTCATACACATAAAATAAAAATAATATATAAAATATGTTTTTAAAAAGTTTAAAATTGATCTATGACATAATCCAGCCATACTATTCTTGCACATATATCCGAAGTACTCTGCATCCTACTGCAGAGGTATTTGTTCATCTACTGTCCACGCTGCTCTGTTCACACTATGCAGGAATTGGAAACAACCTAGATGTCCAACAACTAATGATGAATTCATGGTACATTTAAATAATGGATTATTATCCATCTTTTTAAAATAAAATTTTGGTAATCACAAGTAAAGCAATAAAACTGGAAAAAAAATCATCCTAAGTGAGGATTGAAACCTAGAAACACACACATCCCACATTCTCTTACTTGAATTGATTCCTTAGTTAGGTGTGTTTCAATTAAAAAATTCTTAGAGGTCAGTAAAACTAATTGGTGGTCATGAGGGTGGTTCATGGAAGGGGAGGTAGAAAGCAGTGATATGAATTTGGAAAAAGGGTATAATGGTAAAGGATGGGTTATGCAAGGGTAGAGAAGAAGAGAGACTAAGAGGACTAATGGTCTTTAGAATAAGTCACATGAAAGCCTACTGGAGAGGTGTCTTTCAATGTATATATACACAGTACAAAAAGAGTTTAAATGTGGTTACCCTAATAGACATTGAAGGCTAGCAAATGAAAAGCCCAACACTAAGAATAAAATACATGTTTTGAAGTTGTGGATAAGGAAGTTTCCATAGACCCTGAAACAATACTGACTCTTCTCCTTCCATTTGGTTGCCCATGAGAACTTGACAGTAAGACCCTATTGCTGAAGAGATGTAAAATAATGAAGGAGAAATAAAACTAGTATTGACATCAAATCTTCACCTCTGTTTGCTAATTTTCATAGTACTAGAAGGTACATTGAATGTTACATGCAGATAAAACTAATCATCAACCTTACTCAGCTGCAAAAGCTTCAAACTAAACAACTGGCTTGGAAAAATATGAATACTTTTTCAAAAGTAGCAGGAATATTTTAGGAATAACGCACCATCATGTGATCAGATATAAGGGCTGTATCACAACATGGAGTCCATATCTGAGACTTCTCAGGATTAAAAACCTGTGGCTAGGTTGGTCACAAGCCATATGTGAGAGCCAACTAACAATATTCTGCTAAACAGAATTAGTATTAAACAATCTTAATGAGCTATTAGTATACTCATATAGTAGTGCATCTCTCAAATTTCACCAGAGAACATTTTTCTTGCAGCAAGACTGTGACTGAAAGAGTGACCTGCAAATGTTCAGCATGAGAATAAGAGAATGCAAAGTATTCAGCCCTCGGTACGACACCTATATCAAATCTTCTCATCCCAAGGATCAGGGATCATTGTTGAAGAAGTGACAGAAAGATTTTAAGAGCCAGAACTGTTAGATGAATATGATGAAACTGTATTATCAGAACCCTACATGGTAGGTGCACATATGAATCCACAGTGCTTGTGGCAGCATTCACAAGACCTCTGAAACCCCAGGTAAGGAAAAACCCAGCATGAGTGGGGGAGGTCAGCAAGAAGCCCCAGTCCTAGCTGAGGATCTATTGGGAGCTGATAGCCACTGGGAGGAGAGTCAGTTTTCCTTATTCACCTCGGGTGAGCTAACTCCAGTGGGCTAGACTCCCATCCAAGAACAGTTTGTAAAAAAAAGATTGGACAGGAAAGGTCTTCAAAAATTAAAAAAAAAATACCAATAGAGGACATGAGGGGGTCGTAAACTTGATCAAATATATCAATGTGAAAAAATAAAGGACTGAAACTGTTAGTACCCGGCAAGATATGATACAGGAATGGAGTTTCTAAATTGAACTTCAGTTGTTTAGAAATTAAGGACAAAAACTGACAAATGAGAGGTAGCTTAACTAAAATGCTTCTATACAGCAAAGAAACAACAATCAAGTGAAGAGGAAGCCCACGGAGTGGGAGAAAATCTTCACTAACTACACATTAGATAGAGGATTAATATGAAGAATATGCAAAGACAAAAGACAAAACTAAAGAAAACAGGTGATCTAATTAAAAGGTGGATCTAATTAAAAGGTGGGCTGTGGATCTGAACAGAGAATGTTCTAAAATACAAATGAAGATGGCTAATAAGCACCTTAAAAATGTCAAACATTCTTAATAATTAGGGAAATGCAAATCAAAGTCATTTTAAGATTTCATCTTTCCCCAGTCAGAATAGCTAAGATCCAGGGAACAAATGATAACAAATGTTGGTGAGAATGTAGGGATAATTAAACCCTCATTCATTTTTTGTAGGATATCAAACTGGTGCAATCAATGTAGATAAAATTAGTCTACCCTATGATCCAGTTATACCACTACTTGGCATATACCCAAAAGACTCATCCTACGGCAGAATTATTGTGCATCCATGTTTGTGGCAATTCTTTCACAATAGCTAAGAAATGTAAAAAGTACAAATGCCCCTCAATCAATGAATAGATAAGGAAAATGTGGTACATTTATACAATAGATTTATACTCTGTAATAGGGAAAATGATATAATGAAATTTATAGGTAAATGCATGGAACTAGAAACTTTTATACTATTTGAAGTAACACAGACTCAGAAAAACAAGTGACATATGTTCTCTCTCATTTGTGGATCTCAGCTACAAAGACCTAGATGTGAGTATATATACTGATGTAAGGACAGGAATCAGGAAAATGGAAGGGAACTATGAAAATAAAGGGAAATAAAGAGCTCTAGAGAGGGGGATAGTACCAGATAAGTGTTATCAAGGAGGAAATGGGAAAAATGGAGGGTTATAAAGGGACGATTATACAGGGGGAGAAAGAGGAGAATTAAATAATGGCTAGGTGGCTTGAAAACCTGAAGGAACTATATTAACTCAAAAGCCTATTGAAAAAGACATCATACACACACACACACACGTGTGTGTGTGTGTGCATTTGTATACTTGATGACTATATAACAAAAATACAGTGTTAGGCAAGGGAAACATCCCTTCAAATTGTTGGTCATTGTAGTCCAAGAGACTCCCAAAATAACTGAGGCTATTGCTGCAGCCTTGATTGACTCCCAGAACATGATGGTAAGAGCCTATCACTGAAGGCAAAACATAGTTCCATCACAAGACTTGAAACAATTGAAACTGTACTGATCTGGAGACTCCTTCCTCAAGACTAGCTCCCATAGTAGCAAAGGATACTATGCAAACTGCCAAAGAAGAAAACGAATTATTGATTCCATCTGGTTGTAAGTCTATGATCATAATGACTAGTTCAGCAAATTTTCTTTACCGATTACTTTATTTTGGGGGTAATTCACAGCTGTCCAACTCTACTTAAGACCCACTAACTAGGAGGGAACTCATGTGTGGTACTGTAAATATGGCCAAATACACATGACTGTTGATGCCATAGGTCCTAGATAAAAACCTATTTTTGTTACATCCCTAGACCTATGTAATTTCCTATTGTAGTCTAAATATGTGTCCTTGCATTGCAGATAAGTGTACCTTGACCACTCATCAAAGAATCTTCTCTTTGAAATAGATGGAAAGTACTGCAAACTATCACAATTGATGAAAAGCAGTGAGTAGGTGTCTCTTAGACACCCAGCCCTAATTCCCTAATTGATATATTTGAGATGAAACCGTTAAGTCTAAGGCTCAGGAAATAGCAAAACAGGTGAAGAAAGAATATTAATTTATCTTTATCTCTCACTAATCAAGCTTCCCCTTGCAATGAATATTAACCCAGAAAGTCACAATTGGTCAAAGTGCAGAGAATAAGAGACTATATAGTGCAAATCTGAGAATAGGACACCTAGATCAAACCTATGCCATAGAGGGCTCAGGGACTATTGCAGAAGAGGGGATGGAAACATTGGAAGAGCTGGGGGTGGCTGATGTTGACAACAAAATGGAGTATTTCAGAAAGCTGCAGAGTTACTTTATGAACTTTTAACAATGTTAACAGCATGCAAAGACCCTTGGAAGCACAAGGCAGACAAAATCCCAGCATAGAAGTGAGAAAATGGATAAGAAGCCCCAATTTAGCTGAGGAAATGTTGGTAAGCAATAACCACTGAGAGAGGAGAGTTGGTTTTCTTTAAGTGTGGGAAACTTAATAGATTAACTAGGCTCCAGTGGATGGACATACAGCAAAGGGCATTTGGGGAGGCAAACACCTTTGATTCAGTAGTCCTTAATGTGTATGACAGAGTACCTGATATCCAGTAAGAATGCTGTAAGAGGGATGTAGATATGAGAAGGATATAAATATGATAAAAATAAAGTTCTATTAAATTCATAATAATTCAATAAATTACAAGAATAAAGGAAAAAGTGTAATTGAAAAAATAACAGAGGACATGACATCAGAGGGTAGTAAAATTGAGGTGGAAAGGAAGAAGGTAGCCTGAACATGACCAAAATTCAATATATGAAATTGGAAAACCAATAAAAATATTTTTAAAGATATATGTATGGTACATATGTAAGTACATGTGAATAGCTGAAGGCTATCTTACAAAAATCCAAGTGCAAAACAAGGTATACTACCCTTCTAGTTGTTGGTCAGGGCAGTGCAAAAGACTCCCATATAACACAAGGTATTGCCATCCATTGCCTTTCATAAATTAAATCTAAGGCTTTATTGCTGAAGACATCACACACTTCAAACACATGTCTTTGAGAAATGGCACTGGAATTGACTTGGAAATCCTCCTCTTTGAAGATCAGCTCTCATAGTATTAGAAGATCCTATACAAGCTGCCAAGGGAGAATAACAATCAACGGTCTGACCTTATGTAAAGCCTATAAGTTTAAACAATGAGAATTCAAGCAAAATAACTCTATTGGTGCAATAGAGACACTTTTATCTTTGGGAAATCAACAGGAGTCTAATTGGACTTAGAGCCTATTCAATAGGATGGACTTTATGCTTGGAAGGGTAAACATAGCCCAGTACCCATGAGTGGAGAGGTCATAGAACCGTAGTAGTACTACTACTACTGCCACTTTCCAAAACTTCTTAACTATATTCTAAATAGTTCCTTATATTCACAGGTAGGTGCTGCCCTTATTACTCATCAAATAAGCTTCTTTATGCAATAGAGAAGATTTCAAGACTGCATAAATGAACAAAATGCAGAAAATAAGTGACCTTGTGATGAATAGTCCTGACTGATACATCTACAGTGCAGCACCTATACTTAAGGCTCAAGGAACATCATGAAAGAGGGGGCAGAAAGACTGTAAGATCCAGAGGACCAGGATACCTACTGTTAGATAGTGTATTCTAGTCACGACAGTGAAGTTGCAACAGTGAAATCTCTACCATCTATTTCCCCACATAAGAACTGAATAATAACAACTCCAGTTGACATATCAAGGTAGGTAGAAAAATTTCACAGGACCCCCGCTCTGGATGGAGAGTTACATCAAGCAGTGAATTCTAAGGGAGGGACAAAGTCTTCTCCAGGGACTAACTCCTTGATAGATTATAGGTTATGCAATCCCAACTGTTCAGACAAACACATGTACATGTGAGTACTATTAAATGGAACTGGGGAGATAGATAGATGATGATAGATAGATGATCATGATAGATAGATAGATAGATAGATAGATGATAGATAGATGTAAATATCTATGTCTATTTATATAGATATATAATGTGGTGTGTACATAGGGATGCATGTATTGTAATAATCATTTAAGGAGAGGATAAGTTAAGGAATTTAGAGAGAGTGGGTCATGGGAAATAGGAAGAGTTGGAGGGAGGAGAAAGCATTAAAATAAATGATATAAATACATTACTCATACATTAAATAGACAAAAATAAACATAATTAAAAATAAAAAGAATGCCAAGTATGGTGGTTTTCATCTTTAATCCCAGAGCTCAGGAAGTAAAGCCAGGAAGATTTCTGTGAGATTGAAGACATCCTGGTATACACAGAGGGCTCCAGGCCATCTGGGGATACAAGGAGACCTGATCTTACAAAAACGAAGAAGGAGGAGGAGAAGAAGGAGAAGAAGAAATAATAAAGAAAAGAAAAAGAAAATTGTTCCATTTTTATCCTCAAAAGAAAAATTAACAGTGGATTTTAGAAATTGAATGTTCTGTAGAATGTAGTCTCCTCCTAGCTATGTTCTGTAGAATGTATTCTCCTTTTCATAGAATGTAGTATTCTACTCTTAAGCTATTGCAGTCTGTGACACCATCCTGCCCAAATTTCCAAACTTATCAGAATTTCTTTCTTATAAATTTCATTTATTTCCTTATTTATTTAATGGTGTATGCTGGCATATATGTGTGTGATGTGTTTAAGAGCATGTATGTGTTTCCCAAGAAGCAGGAAGGGTCAGAAGACAATTTTGCGGAGTTGGTGCTTTTTCCATCTTTGCATGGTTTCTGGGGCTTGAACTCAGATCCTCAAAATTGTGTGGCAAAGTCTTGACTCACTGAGTCATCTCACTTTTTCCTTGTCACAGTTTTATGACCAAATTATTGAGATAATGTACGTAAAGCTCTTGTGGTAGTTATAACATATTAGCAAATATTCTGACTGATAGACCAGGAAGTAAGAATAAAAATAAAAAGTGCATCTAAATTCTTTGACCCAAGAGCTAAAATTAAATACCATATTACATTACCTATCAGAGCATGAAACTGTCATTAAAATAGGAAAATATAACAAGGCACTTGTGCATTACTTAAATGTTCAACAAAGCACTGATGGGTAAAATTGCAAAAACAAACTTGCAAATACTTTTAAGACTGGATATATATACTTCCTTTACATACAAAAAGGCATTTATAAATTTCAGACTTATTTGTAGGTATGTGCTTGACTCATATATACATGTATATATATACATATTTATGTATATATACACATACGTACATATTTTCAAACAGAAAAGATAGGGCATCAAAGCATTAAATTCCAACATTTTTGGTCTTTTCAAATTTCTCTTCAGTAAAGGATTCTACTTTTGGCACCCGGTAATATTACCCAAGGAATTCAATTTCTCAAAACGTTTGCTTAGGCTCTTTAGGGTATGTGAGTTAATAAAAGTTGTGATTGCAAGAATTCAGTGTTTTATTACATAAAAGCCTCTTTACCTACTCCTTTGGGTCAACTTTATAATGATGAACTGAGCTTTTTCCATAGAATCTCGATTGTCAAGTGGTGTTGAGTTAATTTAGGTTAGATGAAAAGGAGCAGGTCTTTGTAAATGGGGTATAAAATATTTAATGGATTCCAGAAATGGAGTCAGACTATAGAAGGAAAAGTAGAAAGATTGAGAAGAACAAGAATTAAAGTAGACTGGTAGGTGATTTAACCTGCCTTCTGGGGCAAAGTAGCCTGCTTTCAGGCAAATTACTTCGATACAGAGGACAAGATGTTCCTTTGATATGTGCTGCTCCGTAATACTTCGGAAACTTGAAAAAAAATTAAAGTGTATTATTATAAGCGTCAGTATCCTTTTAACAATGATCCCAGGCTGAATAACAGCCTAATGCTTCTAAAATCTTTTTGTGCCTGAGGACGTGAAAATGTTAAGAAAAAAATTCATTAAATAAAATATTGATGTTATATTTCAGAATATATTGGGTAATTTTGCCTAAATATTTTGGTGTTCATCATTCTTTTGTCAAAATATGAATTTAATATCTCAATATTTTCAAAACTATGAATTTAAGAGGCCCACTAAAATTAATGCAATTTTGATAGAATTCGTTCATGTTAACGTGTGTGTAATCTGAGACGATATGCTTGTTTATACATTAGAGTCAAGAACTCGTGTAGGGCAACCTCTAGATTGCTGGAAATGACAATTTTAATTATGTAAATCACCACAAAAAATTCTGAAAGTTGGTAGGGAAGAGAAAAATATCAAATGGCTTAAAAACAAACTTAAAAATATTTCATTGTTTTTCTTATTTCATATAATAGATCTTAAATTTAGATTCTTTCCCACATCCATGCCGCTCCAAAGGCATCTCACTGGATTTCATGCATTCTGTCACATGTGTTAAGTTCTATCCTGTCAAAAATTTGTATCCAGATGTCCCCCAGTACAAGTCCTTCTACTGGAGTCTAGTCAACCCATCTAGAGTTACTCCCTTAAAGATCTACTCTGCCTCATCCAGCAGTAATCAGTTGCCAACAATTCCTTGACTCAGGTTGGAGCCTGCTGTCCATTTCCCTTGTTATATGCTTCATTTTTGTCCAGCTGAATCGGATGGGTCTTGGGTATGCTGTCACAATTATTGTTAAGTTCATATGAGGAAGTCCCAGTGGCCTGAAAAGCTCTGTTTCCTTATGTTCATGGACCAACCCTGGATCTTACAATCTTTCTGCACTTTGGTCTTCAATGGTCCCTAAAACCTGGATTGATGAGGTTTAATATAGGCGTCCTATCCAGGGACACGCACTCTCTTATTCCCTAATACTTAGTCAGTTGTGGCCTTCTGTGTGCATCATATTCTGTTGTATGAGGAAGCTTTACTGGTGAAAGTTGGGGGATGTATTAGTATTCTCACTACCCCTGTTCACTATATTCCATGAACCCTAGGTGTAGAGGATCCACTGTAGATATGTCACTTAGGGCTGGGCATCTCTCAGACATGTATTCTCTGTGTGTGACCACTTGCAGAACCCTGTAATAGTCTCCACCTTTTGCAAAAAGAAGCTCTTTTGATGAGTGGTATATGGTATGCTTGTCTATGAATATAAGAATCCATATTTAGCATACAATAAGAAATTTCATTTGTCTAGAGATATGACATTGATAAAATTTTCTCTAAGGTTTATGAACTCTCCAGTCATGTATATTTAGCTATATTTACAGTGCCACCCACGAGGTTCCTCCCATCGAGAGGATTTTACCCCCTAGATAAAAGTGTCACTATTGCACCAATAGAGATAGTTTGTTGTACAAGCCATGTGGTTATTAGGCTTTGGAACAGGGTTGAACCATTGATTGATTTTCTCCCTTAGTTGCTTTCATAGTATCTTCTGAAATTATTAGAGATAGTCTTCAGGTAGGAAGTGTCCAGGTCAGTTTCAGCTCCATTGTTTCAGGTCCTGTGTCTGAAGTACATTCTGTGTTCAGCAATAGGAACTTACCTTCAAATTTTTGAAGGCAGTCAAGGGCAGTGGCAATAGCAGTGTTATTTTGGAAAACTCTTCGACTACCCTGACCAACAACTGAAAGAGAGATTTCTTCTGTCTGATACTATGCCTCTTGTTATATAACCTTCAGATAAACACACATGCACGCATGCTCAGATAGTGTATGTGTATTTTTCATTGTGGTGGGGGATTGAGTTGATACACTTTCCTCTGGCTTTGTTTAAAAAAATATTTCACTTATTATTTTTATTTTATGAGTGTATTGCCTCCATGTATGTGAGTGCACCCATGTTGTGCAATGCCACTTTGGATTCCCCTGGAACTGGAGTTAAGGACGGTTTGTAGCTGCCATGTGGGAGCTGGGAATTGAACCCCAGTCCTCTGCAAGAGCAGTCAGTGCCCTTAACCACTTAGCCATCTCTCCAGTTCTCCTCTGGCTTTTTACTCCATCTAAGCTTTATTTACCTCTCTTCTCACTCTTCCTGTCTAAACTTCGTCAAACCTGTCCCAGTTTAAATGCCACCATTTCCCTCAATTTTCTACTTGATAATACGTGTCTCCTATTGTCCTCTGTCTTGAGTTCCTTCTTCCTCTTTACTCCAATGTTTCCTTTTTGTCCTTCCTTTATCCCTTCCCAGTTGAATGCTAACATTTTTTTTTCTAATTCCCCTCTTGGTAACTAATGTTTCCTATTATCCACCCACGTTCAGGCTCTTTCTTTCCCTTTATCTCTGTTCTTCCTTTCCATTTTCCTTGCTCCTGCTGTTACATCAGGATATATACTCACATATAATGGATTAGTGCTAAGATCTTCAAATGAGGGAGAACTTACAAACTTGTTTTTCTGAGTCTGTGTTACTTCACTTTGTATAGCAGTTTCTAGTTTCATCCTTATATCTGCAAATCATGATTTTATCCTTTCTTACCTCTGAGTAGAGCTCCATTATGTAAATGTACTACATTTTCATTATCCACTCATCAGTTAAGCAACATTTAGGTTGTTTCCATTTCTTAGCTATTGTGAAAAGAGTATCAATAAACATTAACATACAGGTATCTCTAGAGAAAGATGAGTCCTTTGGGTCTATGCCAAGGAGTGGTACACCAGGATCAAATGGTAGGTGCATTTCTAGATTTTAAGAGTTCCGGCACTTATTTAAAACATAACGTTGACAATTAGCCCTCTATCAGGTTCCTGGACTCTGAAGTCTGCACCCACGTTTCTGTGAGAGGTCTTGGGAGCTCTATCCAGTACTCTCAGAGCCGTGAAACCACCTAAGAGCCATAAAAGAAGCAGAAGTTATTCCACTAGGAAAACAGATGGAAAGGAGGAAAGTATAATTGTGTCAAAATATTTACAAAATTGAGGCTATATTATAGGGTATATTGGTTTTATATCTTTCTTTTAAAGAAATCTGCAGCAGGATTAATGCTTTAACCAAAGTCAATGGTCTAGTTTGTGTGTGCTCAGTATGAATAATAAGAATATGTATATTCTTTTCCCTTTCTTTCCCATTATCATGATGCCATTAATAATCAATATGATTTATTGAAACCTGTAGCAATGCTAAAATCATATTTCCCATTTTCACACAGTACAAGGCTATGTTAGTGTGTCCTGAAATATTAACTTACAAGAACAACATCAAAAATGTTTAATTTATGCCTCCACTAAGTCATAAAATATCAATATTACAGAAATATAACATATAAATCAAAATGAACTCTTAGGCTTGATGAGTGCAGAATAAACATTTTAAAATACCCTAATAATCTTAAATTTTAATATTTTATGTATTATTTTTATGTGTATGAGTGTATTGTCTGCATTTCCATAGGTGCACCTGTGTCATGCAATGCCTGTGGAAGTCAGAAGATCTTCTGACTGATCACCTGGAACTGGAATTACAGACAGTTGTTAGTTGCCATGTGGGTGCTAGGAGCTGAACATGGGTCTTCTGCAAGAGCAGCCAGTGCTCTTAGCTACTGATTTTTTGCTTCACACCCCATAATGATGAATTTTAAAATAAGTGACAAAAGAAGTAAAATTAAAAGCTTAAGGTTTAAGTGTGGACAGAAAATAATGTGAATAATTGACTCCAGAGGAAGAGAAGCTAATAGAGGATGAAACATTAAGAAAGTAGAGTGATCATATCTTTGGATAATAAGCAGTGAAATACTCAGAAATCCAATGCTCCTGATATTGAAGAACCAAACCACACGGTGCTAGAGATGTTTCACTCTGATAACAACTGGAGGGTTTTTAGTGCATTTCCCTATTATTGTTTGACAAATATACATTAAGGAAGGCATATATCCTATGTTGAAAAATACATCAAGAGGTTGGATTAATTATCAAACAGGGAAGACAAATATTGATATTAATGAAGGAAATTTAAAATCCAGAAAGATGCATAACTCCAGAAGAAATTTAGTCCTTGCTTTATTTGTCCAAGATGGATAAACCTAAACACAATTAGATGCAACAAGAAAAAAAGTAGTAGAGAATTGGAGACGACATGGTGAAAGGTCAGTGTATTAGTTATTTCTTGTTTCTTTGATAAAGTAGGATGACCAAAAGCAACTTATGGAAGAAATAATTTATTTTGGCTTACAGTTCCATAAGGATAGAGCTCTTTGTGGCCGGGAAGGCATGGCAGCAAGCAGGCATGGCATCACAACACTGAGATCCATAATTGCAAACATAAAGCAGCGGCGAGAGAACAAACTGGAAGTGAGGTAAGGCTCATAGACTCTCAAACCCAGTCCTAGTGGCTCCAACAAGGTGCCATTATCTAATAGTTTTGTAACTCCAGTCAAACAGTGCTCTAAACTGGTGACCAAGGATTCAAATACATCTATAGAGGACATTTATCGTTCAAAACACCACAGGCTTGTAATTGTTTATAGTAGTTGAATTAGACCTTTAATTTTTTATAGAGTGAACACGTTGTGGGTTTTTGTTTTTGTTTTGTTTTTTTGGTGTTTTTTTTTTTTTCTTTTTGCTTGACAGAGTATTTATTACAACAGAAAGGCTACTATGAGAAATAGTATAAAGAAAATCTTACAGAATTTCAGATGGAAAAATCAATGAATATAGCTATTAAGTTTAGCACCTATCTCTCATAAGTTAGTATAGATCAGGTAAAAAAAAAATAGTAGCAATGCTGAAGATGTGACAAATGTCATTAGGAAGTTCCAGCTCTCTACCATATGGAGAATGTGCCTGGGGTAGCTGCACAAGTTGCCTGCTTTAGCCATGTAATGAACTCTACATTTAGGCCTAACTAAATCTTTAATGTGTGGTATATACAGTGAAATTTCTCTCTTATAATATAGTAAAGTTATGGTAAAACCAAAATTGTATTTGTAAAAATAGAAAATTTCAGAAGCTCAATTATATATTTGTAAATAACCCTGGCAATAAAATCTGAAAGCTCAAAAGTCTATTTGTAAATAACTTTGGAAATTACACAAATAACCAAGAATTATTATTTCATAATATTTTTTCAGCTCTAAGTACTTTATTACACCAGGACCATGATTCTTAGAGCTAAAGACGGTGATTGAAACCAGGCAGAGAGGTAGTTTGGGGTGTTTATTCTGCATAATATGAGGCTCTAATAGTTTTTTATTTGTTTTTATTTAATTTTTGTGTATTTTACAAGAATATTCCAAGAATCTTAATTATCTCCAACAGCATGCTCCTACAGCCCCCTACTGGAACCCATATACTCTGTCATCTTTATTAAGGTACAGTGTGTCAAGTCAGTGTACCCAGACGTTCCCCTGTGAAAGTCTGTCCACTGAGGTCTAGACGGCCTGTCTAGAGTCTCTTGTTTTAGGAAGATCAGCTCATCCTCACACAGCAGTAATCAGCTGCCAATGTTTCCTCAGCTAAGATTGGGGTCTATTATACATTTCCCGAGTTCTATGCTGCTTTTTTGTTTCTTTTGTTTTGTTTTTGTTTTTTTCTCTGCCTGAGTTTGCATGGGACTTTTGTGTGCTAACACTGTCATACAATCATATAAGCAAGTTCCCAGGAGATGTAGGACTCTGTTTCTATATGGTCATGCACCTCCTCCCTGGCTCTTAAAATAATTCCTCCCCCTCTTCACAGATGGTCCCTGAGCCCTGGGTGAAGTTTAATATGGAAGTCTTTTCCACAGGCCAGCAATCTGAAGACTCTTTATCTACATTTTGACCATTTGTAATCTTTTTTGTTCCTGTCCCTCTGTTGCCTGAGAGATCTTCATTAATGAAAAATGCGAGATTCATTTGTGGTGTCTTCGTTAACACTGTCAATGTGTCAGTAAGTCCTGGGAAATTCATAGATAATGTCTGTGTGTGACCAGTTGTGGTACTTGTTCACAGTCTCTAACTGGTACAAATTAAGCTTCTTTGATGAGTGGTGACTAGGACATTTGTCTGTAAATATAAGGATACATATTTTACATAGAGCGAGAAATTACATTAATCCATGGATGTGACAATCTTGGTGTTTTCTCTAAGATCTATGACCTCTCCAGCCATGTATATTTGGTTACGTTTTCAGTACCACACTTGAGTTTCCTCCCAGAAAGTGGGCTTTTAGTCCAATTAAGTAGCTGCTGATTCCCCCCAATATAAAAGTGCCACTATTGTACCAATGTCGTATGCCTTGGTGGCCATTGGCCATTGATGTGATTATTTGATCTGGTTATTTGATCTTGAAGCTGGTGTTGGACCATCGATTGATGTTTTCTCTTGTCACCTTCATAGTTCTCTCCAAGGCTATGAGAGCTAGCCTTCAGGGAAAGTACTTTCAGGTTAGTGGCAGCTCTATTGCTCCAAATCCTATGTATGAAGAATGTTCTCTCTTCAGCAGTAGGGTCTTACCTTCAGGTTCTAGGAGAGCTTTAAGGACTGTGGCAACAACCTGTGCAATTTTGGGAGTTTCATGGACCACCTTGGCAAAACTCATGAAAGGTTTCTCCTGTCTGGCACTGTTTCTTGTTATGTAGACTTTAACTATACACATGGACTTATATAGAGATACTGAATGTGTAATTTGTCATTAGGTTGATGGACTAATATGACTGGAGATAAAGGAAAAGAAGGAGTTCAAGATAGGTGGGACCATAGGACACTAGTATTATCAAGGGTGAAATGGGGAAATCATGGTGGAAGGGTTAGACAGGGAGAGAGAGAGGAGAGATAATGTCTAGATAGTTTTTTATATTGACTACTTTAGAAATATTTTATTATTTTTATTTTATGTATATTCATGTATTGCTTGCATGTAGATAAGTGTAACCATGTCATGCAATGCCCACTGATCTCCTTGTAGCCCCAGTTTGCCTGGACTTTGCTATGTAGAACCAAGATGACCTCAAATTCACAGAGAACTTCTTGCCTCTGTCTTCTAAGTGCTGGGAGGAAAGTTGTGTGCCACCATGCCTGCTTATATTGAAGACTTATGAAAAATTAATACCAACCATGTTTCAGGAATACAACGCAACATGCAAAATACATCATATTAGTTGTTATGAGTAGGAAAACAAAAGAGGACTTATGAGTACTGAGAAGTATACAGTGGTTTAGAGTTAGATATGTCAAGCTAATTAGTGTTAGATTCTGTTTTCTCTATGAAATAAGAAAAGAAGTTAAGTTTAGTGTGCTGTAAAATGATATCCCAGGAAGTTCTATAAAGAGGACGGGCTTTAAATATCCATTTTGTGGAGCAGTAAAACATGTCCATGAATGTAATGAGACATTGATAGTAAAGGTTGAAGAACATGAAATATTGGTGTTACTAAAACATATGATTTTCCAAATTTCTAGTTTTTCTTATCAATTGGTAAACAATGAACAAATGGCACAAAGGAACTTATTATAGATCATTGCATAACTAATCAGAAGAAGAATAACACTAACAAAATAAAATATTGGTAGGAAAATTACAGACCAGTTGTAGAACATCAATTATTATGTTGATATGCAGTCAATATATCAATTAAAGAGACAAATGATGGTGAAAGCACACAAGGAGCTTTATTCAGTGCAGGCATTTTGGAAAGAGGAGCAAATAAAGGTGACCACTCACCCAAGTCCATAATTAGAGTACTGACTTCAGGTTTAAGTTAAAAACTAATTGCAGCAATGGAGGCAAGATGTGCACATGTGTAGACAGCCGTGGTCTAGGTGGCATCTGGTTGATTTCTGTCTCATTTCCCAATCGGATCATGTGAACTGGTTTGAGTCACTGTCATCGATTAAAGGGATAAGGCTACTGTTCTCATCAGATGATCACTTCTGCTTTGGAGTGCAGTACCAGCACTATGGATAACTGCCCTCCTCTAGAATTAGTTTACCTGTGCTTCTGCTTCTTTCTAATTCTAGAATCCAAGGTGACTACAGGCTTAGGAGTGGAAATAAGGCAGATTAGACAGATACTGCTTGAGTGATTAATATGAGGTAAACAGTTGACCCAACGTGAAGGAGACAAACAGAAAATGAATGCAGTGATATCAGGTTTATATTCTGTTTTGTTTACTTTGTGAGCTAAGTGAAGAGTCAGAGCTTTGTAGCAGGAATCACATTCCAGGAAGTTTCCAGGGTCAATGACCATGTCCCTTTCAAAACAATTGCTTTGCTCCCTATATGATCACTTTACTTGTGTCGCTTAATTTTAACCACATTCTGGCTTAGTTCTAGGATTTCAGACATCTGTTTCTGTTTTGTCTGAACTCTTTCACTTCTGGAATAGCCTGTCCATTTTTTCTTTCATTTCACAAGTCTCAATATTAATATCATTTATTCATAGGTACTGTTCACCAACAAAGCAATCAGGTAAATTTTGCTTGTTACATGCACATTACAATTTATTTTGTTACATATGAATTATTTCATATTCTCTATTCAAGTAAATTCCTTTCACAACTTTCCTTGTTGATAAAGAATGATCATCTTTCCTTTCTGGGATACTTCTACTGTACCCTTCTGTGTCAGAGTAAGATTTTTATAGACTATTAAATAATTTTACTTGAAGTCTTCTACAATTAGTACAAAGCTTTTCTCAGCTACAGAAAATAGTTCTCTTTGTACCTTTAATAACATTCATTAATCCTAATTTTATTATAGATACTTTAAATTTTTATTTTCTGTATTGAAATTAGCAAACTTCCAGGCCAGTGTGAGAGCCCAGCAGGTAAGGGTTCTTGCCACCAAAACTAAATTAGATCCTAGACACCACATGACAGAAAGAATCAGTTCCCACAAATTGTCTTTGACCTCCACATTGTGTTGTTCCATGTGGATCCCTGCTCCACACAAATAAATACATGTAAACTTTTAAAATAGTGGTTTCAAGCTCTGTGAATACAGAGATCTCATCAGTCTTTCAGTCTCTTACATTCATAATACAGTGCCATAAACACAGTCAGCACTTGAAATATTTATTAAAAATAGAAACATTATTATACCTTGAGTTTCTATTATGCCAAGTCCCTTATTGAAACCCTAAAATGTTCAACCTACTACAAAGTTATTTTTAGTAGGGCAGAAGAATTCATATTGTATGTTAAATCATCAATTTAAAAGCAAAACTGTAAGCATTGTTAGAAACATTCTTATTAAAGACATGCCAAAATAATCAACTGTTGAGGCAAAGTGGCATAAGGATTGCAGATAACTAAAGAGAAATGCTACAATTTTATAATGGATTTGAATTTAAAAAAAGAAGAAAACTGGCTTTATTAGTGTGATTTAATATAAATGATTTCAGAAATCCCTCTGACAGCTTAAAAAAAAATCTATGTGATCATTGTCTTACAGTTGAATGCTGAATTGGGAAGAGCCAAAAGTTCTATTATAGGTATCAAATAATCAAATAAGGGTAACAAAAAAAAGCTTACATAAGCTTAAGATTTGTTGATGAA
>NW_008352267.1:5835632-5837092 GCF_000622305.1 Nannospalax galili | reverse complement strand
TATATATATGTATGTATTAGCTCACAGGATAGTCCAAGAATGGCTGCACCACACTTGAGAGGGTGAGAATCCGGCAGTTGCTGAGTCCACGAGGCTGGATGTCTCAGTAGTCCCAATCTAGTGCTGAAGATCAGATGAATTCCAAGAGATCTGCTAATCTTCAGTCTACAGCAGCAAGACAAACTCACCAGTGAGAGAGAAGGCAAGTGGCAGCAAGCAACTTCTCTCTTCTGCCATGGCCTCTTATATGGGCTGCCAACAGAAGGTAACACCCACATTTAGGGTGTGTGTTCCAGCTTCAGATTATCCAATCAAGAAAGTCTCTCTCATTTCAGTTAATCCCAGATCCAGCCAAGTTGACACCCAGGATTAGCCACCATAATAGGGAAGCCAATGAGCTCCGGGGATCTGTCTGTTTTTGTACTATCTCTTCCCTAGCACTGGGGTTACAGAAGAGCACTGCAGCACAAATGTTTTATATGGGTAAGGGGGATCTGAATTCAAGGTCACATGTTTGCATAGCAAGCAATTTACCAAGTAATCCATATCCCTAGGCCTTTTAATAACCTTTTGACCTACTCTGGATTTAACACAAGTAGACAAAGATCCATGTTTGCACATCATATTCTTTTCTCCCCAATAAAAGAGTAATTATTATTTTGTTAGTATGCGCTTCAGTATAAGAATTGTATTAATGAAACTGGAGGGATGAATCAGCAGTTAAGAGCACTAGCTGTTGTTGCAAAGGACCTGGGTTTAGTTCCAAGCACATATAACTGCTAAAAACCATCTGTAACTCCCGTTTTAGGGGATCCAGTGTTCTCTCCTGACCTACCTAGCCATTGCACACATGTGATACCCTTACATACACACACAGGACAAAAAAATAAACAAATGAAAAAACATTAACATTTTACCATAACTATGGTAAGCTTGTCAAATCTGAAAGCTTTAATTAAGAAAATTAATGTTGGGGATGGAGAGATGGCTCAGCAGTTAAGAGCACTGACTGCTCTTGCAGAGGATATCAGTTCAATTCCCAGCACACACATGGTGGCTAACACCACACCATAACTCCACTTCCAAGGGATCTGACACCTTCTTCTGACCTTCCCAGTCATTGCACCACAGAAGTGCTCTCACATACATGCAGACAATATACTCAAACACATAAAGTAAAATATGAAACATAAAATATTCTTTAAAAAGAAAAACATTGTTAGACATTCTCTTATCTTTAGAACAGAGTTAAGTTCTGAAGGAAAATTTTATATAAACATCACATTTGATAACTAGAAAGAAAGGTAAAGAAAAATAAGCTGCAGTAATGGTAAGTGGATGCATTTTCACATATAAATTAGACAAAAGATTTGGAGACAGAAATGACTCCATGCCCATTCATCTTCAGTTGTGTCTACCTACACTTTTGTAACTATTACTCTTATGAAATACACACACAC
>NW_008352267.1:5832814-5835565 GCF_000622305.1 Nannospalax galili | reverse complement strand
GTACTGTGTGAATACTTCTACTTGGTATGATAGACATATGACTTTTCCAGAGAAAACATTATTTCTTTGATAATAATTTATCATCTAACTTTGTGGTACAAACTAGGAAACTTTTAGACTTATGAATACTTTCATTTTGTCCCACAGTGGGACCTGAACATTCTTGATTATTACTGTCAAAAATGGCCAACTAATTTACATTTACAACATTAAAAATTCAAAATATCACCCTCTCACTTTACTTTAGCTTTATCCAGCCTGAATTCCTCTTTGCTTCTGAATTTCCAAACCCTTTCTTTTTATATAGGTTCATTTTTCTTCTGCCTGGGCTGAGACTCAAATCAGCTCTATCTTACATTCATCATCAAAGTGATTTCCATTGGTGTAATATGTCTCATTGACTCTTCTTTTCTACCTTTACAAAGCCTATCTCTCTCCTCTTCTCTATTGTCACTAAGAGGGTCTTCCATGGGCCTCCATCTTCTTAACTCCAGAATTTTAGAACCAAATCAGAAATAATTATAATGATAATAATATCAATAGTAATAAATCTGATTCTAAGCAACTGAAATATGAAACATGTATACTAGAATCCTAAACTTCCTCTTTATATGTTATAACATTAATTCTGGGACATGTAACTGAACTTTTTAAATTTTATGTTTATGAGTGTATTGTCTGCATCTAAATAAGCACATCCATCTCAAGCAACACCCACAAAAGATAGACAAGAGCATCAAATCCTTTGTACCTGGAGTTAGGGACATTGTTAGCCACTATGTGGATGCTAACAAGAGTCAAATCCATATCCTCTGCAAGAGTAGCCACTACCTGCTGAGCCATCTCTCCAGTCCCTATAACTGAAACTTTATAATGATAACATCAAATGAACAGAAGATAGAAATTAGAAAAAATATTGCATGTGATGAATATGTAATAAACTAAACATAATTATATTCTAACTTATGATATGCCACTAATGGTTGAATTTGATAAACTATGTAATACTTTGAAACAAAATAACATTAATTAAGCAGTAATTATTAATATGTGGAAGAGGAAGGCACTTTCATACTTTCATTTAGCACTTCTGAATATTTTTCAAAATTAAGCACCAACAAAAATTCTTATGGATTTTTAACAACTTAAACAATACTTCTAAACAATAGTGAAGTGCGTTTCCAGCTGTTTAACACTGGGTTTTCCAGGTATTTGCTTATTTTTTTATGGTGTTAAACTTTGACTACCCTCCAAGAAAGTCCCAACACCTTTACTCCAGAAAGCTGGAAGATAGAACTTGCCATGTCTCTCTCCCTATCTCTTTACTTTCTTTACTGGTACCTCTTCAATCTGTCAATTAAACATCTTCATCTATGTATTGCTGATCATATATATTAACATGCATACAACATTATATTAAAACCTCATTGAGTATGTTTCATTATGGTCAAAAACATGTAATATGATATTATATTGTTATGTATGTGTAGTAATGTTTTATTTGTGTTTTTAAAATAATGTGTTGAAATCTCAACCCCTTAGATGTTAAGAGGCAGTCTTTTAGGAGGTGATTAGACTATGGATGCAGTGTCTTCAGGATTTACATGAAAACTTACAGATAGTTCTAAGGGGAAGTGTTTGCTCTTTTCAAGAATAACATGCAATTAAAGAGGCAAACTACAGGATTGGGGCCCTCAGGGAATCTGCCTCTACATTGGCGTTAGGTTTTGTAAAATCCAGTATTCTGAGAAATGAATTATTATTTATAAGCCCTTCAGTTTACATTTATTATTTAGTTATATACTCATGAACAGACTTGAACATGCATATGATATTCACATGCACAAATCAACTTTGGGTAAATTAAAATTCTCTTCTAAGAGAAGGTACCCAAATGCTCTTTTGTTATCACCTGTCATTAGAAAACCAACAAGCATATTTGTAGTATTACATTATGAAGTAAATTTGTATTCTATGATGTATGAAAAAATTATAGTAAAATGCACTAAATTTTCTAGTTTTCTTTGTAAGATAAATTAATAATGCCATTTTTCTATGTGGCTTAACCAGTTTTAATTTTATACATTTTTAAAGACAATGGAATAATAACCCAGATTCAATAAATCTAAATGTATCAAATTCTGGAATGTATCAAATTCAATATTATATTCATTCATTTTTACTTCTGAAAATATTTAAATTTATAAATTAAAGAAAGAAAAATATGGAAACATATCATATCTGTTCTTGTTGAGATCTGAAACGTGAGCTATATTATCAATTAGCAGCATGATTTGCCAAGAAATTTATGACTGACCCTCAGCCTCAGGTTTGCCATTTAAAACCCAAGGGATATTGGTTATCCTGAAATTTACTTTAACGTAAATTCTAATTGCATTGTAAAATATATAATTAGCGCTCTCCTAGCCTGCACTACTATCCTCAGACCTCTTGGGGTAAGTCGATAGCACAGCTCTCTGCGCCGGGACTCCCTAAGCCACATTCACCCTTCCATCCCCCCGCCTCGCCTTTCTATACTCCTAGTTTGGGCCTTGCGCCATTCCTAGTCTCGGGGTCCCAGACACCTGGGGAACCAATACTGCTTCCTGATCCTTCTCACCCAGAGCAACTCAGTCCCTTTCTTGGGCTCCAGGAGCACCGCTTCTGGTCCTGGCCCTGCCCTCATCTCCCTCTACTTCCCTGGTCCTCCAACACCCGCCAGCCTCTTTCTGGGGCTGACAGCCTCTTTCT
>NW_008352267.1:5821892-5827074 GCF_000622305.1 Nannospalax galili | reverse complement strand
TATAATTAGCAGATGGGTCAAGTGGGCAGAGCATATGAGACCTGTTAACATTTGGAGAAGTTAAAGCATGACATAAATTGCTGACATAAAATCAATATCTGACATAAAAATGCAAAAAAAATAATTTAAAGGTGCTAATATTTTCTTAGATCCAGGTATTTAATGTCATGGACATTTTATTACAGAGTCAAATCATATTCCTAGTCAAAGAAAAAGTTTTTTTAGTAAGAAATGAAGAAAATCACTTGACCCATGCGACATCAGGTCTTGAGGACCCAAGTGTCTAAGAGGCCCTTCCTGGTGGCAGGGCTGTGAGGGTTTTCCCATTGTGGTCCAGCTGGTGCTGGTGTCTCAGCGCCACAGGGTCAATTCTAGGACACTTACTGTCTCTAGAGCCGCTTCTTCCTTTGTCCTGGTGCATGCCTCGCACGGCTGTGGAAGAAGAAAGGTGACACTTTGGCACGAAAACAGACTCATTTATCTTCGATCTTTTAATGAGTGCATTGTGAATTCCATTAATGAAAAGAGCAATGTGTTCAGCTTGACAAAGTCTCCAGTGCTTGAAAAATGGGCAGGACCGCACTGGGTTTTGACGGCTTCTTCATGTTAGCAATACAGGTTTATGTAAGGTGATTTAAAACTCTGCTCTTTTAAAATAGGCTTAATCGCTCATAATATGGAGATGTATGAGAGTCCCTCTCTTCTCCCTGATGAGCCGGGAGGAGAAGCGATGATGGAGAACAGAGCTTGCCACTTCCAAGGGCTGCCCCATGAGCAGTCTACCTCCTCTGAAAACTTCCAGTGATGCACAGGGAATAGACATAGGCTCTGGTGGTGATGGACAGTCCGAAACCCCTGTCAAGGTATCAATCAACTTCTTGGGGCACCTCTTCACTAGAAAGGATCCTTCCCTAAGGCCTGCCTCCTGATAGACCCGAACAGTAGTGGCCACACCCCATGCACCGTCCCACACACCCCCACCATGGGGAAGTTATCCGCTGACCTTAAATTGCTTAAGAATGTGAAGATTACAATGAGTTTTACTGAGAGATGCAGGAGTAAGGACAGGAAATTTCTGTACCCAGGAACAGAGGGCAGCGCTCAGCTGGAATGTAGCCTGCTCCCTAGTTCGGTCATTGGAACCTGCAGGCTTGTTCCTTTGGCGGGAAAGTTGGTACCGGGATAGGCATAGGGGGCGAGAGTGCAGATAAGAAAGGTGAGAAGAATGAGCTGAACCAGGAAAAGAGAGTGGAGTATGCAGTGCTCGATGAATCAGAAGCTTTTACTGATAATTTGGAGCTTGATGAAGGAGCAGGTGGGTTTACCGCTAAAGCAATCATTCAAAGAGAGAGTGGATGAGAGTGGATGAAGAGGCCATGAATTTCTCTTATGAGGAGGATTTTGACAACGATGAGGATGCTCTGCTAGAAGAAAGTCTTTGTCCTCCTAAGAAGAGGAAAATGGAGGAAAAATACGGAGGGGGACAGTGATCATCCGTCTGATGGAGCAACAAGTGTGCAGCCAATAATGACCAAGATTAAAACAGTACTCAAAAGTCCTGGCTGTCCACTCACAGAAATATTGCCTGAGGGATAGAGAATGACCCTCCATAACGCTCGAGCCCTTATGTATCTGCACAGAGAGTCTCAGGGGGTCACCTTGTCCAGATCTTACTTCTTGGGCACTGGAAGCATAAGGAAACAACACCTCCTCTAAATAGTATCCACTGTCTGCAGTATAAAGAAATGAAGGACAACATAGAATGGGAGCAAAGCTCGGAACTTACCCTCAGTAGGGAGATGAGTTCTGAAACTCCTGGGTTGCTCTGCAGAGCTGGACTTCCCCCTGGAAGAGCCTGATTCCATGGGTGAAGACTCGGGCCCCTGGATGAGAAGAACCCCCTGGGGGCTGAGACAGCCCCTGGAGCCCTGGGACAAGTGAAGGCTAAAGTTGAGGTATGCAAAGATGAGTTAGTTGATCTGGAGGAATTTTGGAACTACCTGGAGAAATATTTTGACTTTGAGCAATTAACTGAAAAAATTCAGGACTTGGGCTGAGCAGCATGAGTTCAACCTGAGATAATGCTGAAGCAGGCTGAGTCAGAGAAAGCCATCTTGTCAGTGAAACAGAAGTTCACCACTTTATCTGTGGAAGACATACCCACAAAGAAAGACTTTGTCATCAATCCCAATGAGAAGTCTGAGATCTGCATCCTGCATTAGTACATGCAGTATGTGCTCAAGGTCCACCCTGTTTATAGTTTCCTTGAATGTGAGAACTCAAGTGAGTGTTTTGGAGCCTCTGTGACCATGGATAGTGTGACTGACAGATCTGGAATGTTTTTTTAATTATTTATTTAATAACCACAAAATCAGAAGAAGCATTTCATTACAACAGCATTGACATATTCAATAATAATTTCCAGAGCTAAGATGCATCTCCTTCAAATTTGGCTGTAAATTTTTAGGTTTACAGTTGAATTAATACAGTTATACAATATTGTACTCAGTATAAACCCTATAAGACACAAAACTTGTGAAGAATAAAGCTGTTCAAACCACACCGGAAGTCCTCATCCCTTATTTTGTTAAACATACCTCTGAGGAGAAACCCAAAAACAGTGAAGAACTAGAGTCTTTTAACCACATCAGTTTGAGGATCCATGAGTCTATGAGCTGACCAGCCAGGCCCAGCTATTGTCTCTGTATCAGGTCCTACACAAGTGCCTTGAAAGAAACCATGGGATGGATGAAACATCCATCAACTTTGAAGTGTTTCCTGGGAAAAAACAAAAGACTGACTATGCCATGACTTGCAACAAAAACACAGTGCCTGAGTAGTATAAGAACAAAAGAGTTGGGAAGCAATTACCCTCTCAGAAAATCCTTCAGTGGCTGCATCCACAAGTCAAGAACTGGGGGTCCTTAATGTACATGTAAGCTGTGAAAGCACCAAAATGGTCAAGCAGGAAACTTCTGACAAGAGTATGATAGAGCTGCAGCAGTAAGCCAAAAACAGGCAGAACCTTCACATCCTGAGCAAGTTGCAAGAGGCGATGAAGAGGCTGACCACAGAGCAGGAGGAGACTGGGAAGAAGCCCAAGAGACCACTTGTAGCATCTGTTCATCCTGGCATTGAGCCTCTGTGCACAGTTGATGTAGGAGGTAGGCAGAGGCATGGACTACCATCAGTGCCAACCCAGGAGACCATCAGCAAAACTCCATCACTCTGCAGGACCAGGCCTCCGAACTAAGTTTCTTCCCTGTGGCAGTGTCTGCATCCTGGCTCTGGCACATGGGGACAGCTGTGGCCACACAGCACACATGCAAAACAGCAGTTCTCCCTGGAAGCTGCTCTCCATGTGACTGGATATATTTAGCAGTCAGCTCCAAACAACTGTACAAGTGGAAGCTGATGGTTGTAGATCTTACTTGTATGTATCTACTGTGAACTGTTTTTATCAAATTTTTCATGAACTTTAGTACACTATATGCATGGAAATGAAATGATACTCAGTTGACACATGAGATAATCAAGTTTTATGATTTTGGCTAGACTGTGATGCCAGGTGGCCTCTGTGTTCATGGTTCTCCCAGAGCTACTGGAACCTGGCTAGAAGGTCCTCTTTCACTTGCCTTGTGTGTTTTCCATTTTTCTCTGAAAAAGTTTCAACAGAAAGGAATGTTTCACCTATTTTAGCTAAAACACAATTTTAGCACCAGAACTATTTTTCAGAGATTACAGGTAAACCATCAAGATACTGATTCTCCAGCCATTGTCAGTGAGAATGACCACCAGCCTCCCTACGGGTCAGCCTGACTGGCTGCCAGGTTGTAGTGTACCTTTTTGATCAAGCCTTAATGCCCTAACAACTGTCCCTGGCCATTAAAGCCCCCACCTTCCCTAAACTATAGCAACAGGTTTTTTTGCAAAGATTTTTGCACGCTCAAGTCTATCTGTCCACCCATCAATTTTTAAAGCATTTATGATGTTTTAGAATTTGGAAAGAAACCTCTAAAGTGAGAATAGAAGGAAAATTTAGAATCATGCATTTTAGCAAGTAGACTTGTTCAAATAAGAAATAAGGGCCTTTGAGGCAGTCCATCACAGATCAAGAGCTAGCTTTGTACATGATGCATAGTTATGGCTTTTATATCCCAGGCCTAGTGCCCAGTAGATCTTTGGCTATCACCCATGCTTTCTGGATGGGTATTGAGTAGAGTTGTGTTCAGAACCCTAGTCTTGGCTAAATGTTGGCCTAGCTCCAGTACTTGTGCTTTCAGGAACCAGAAGCAGAAGCTTAGCATTGGGCCATACCCTCATGTTACCTGTACATCTCCCACTATAACTTGCAGATAGTATTGGTGGTATATGGTGACAGGAAGACAAAATCGTGGCTGTGGGCCTCTCAGTGTATCCCACCTCCCTAATCACAGTGTGACTGAGGTTGGCTTCCATGTTAAACTTGAAAAAAAGAATCCTCCAAAATCAAGTTGTTTAATTAGGAAAAAAAAAAAAAAAAAAAAAAAAGAGGAAGAAAAAAATTAATTCAGAGGAAGACTTTCAATTTAACATACAGCAGTGACCTGTATAAATGATTCCATATAGGAACCTAATCCAGGGCTAGAGAGATGACTCAGCAGTTAAGAGCACTGGTTGCTCTTGCAGAGAAACTGGGTTGGCTTCCCAGCACTCACATGGCAGCTAACAGTTGTCTGTAACTCCTGTTCCAGGGGATCCGACACCCTCTTCTGACTCCATGTGAGCACTGCACAACACAGGTGCACTTACATACATGCAGGCAATGTACTCATACACATAAAAATTATATATATATTAAAAAATAAACCTAATCCAACAATGACTTTTAATATAATATGCATGTTTTTATGATTGTGATGTCAACATATAAATTTACTCATTAAAGGATTCTACTTTAATACAGAAAAGATAGAATATTTAAAATTAATTATTATTTCTATTGATTAAGGCAATACATGTCACATGTTTTTAACGAGTTTGAATATTTGATATTACTCCATTTGATCATCAGTTGCTTGGACATTTATTCTTCTAGGAACAAATTCTGTATATTCATTTATCAGGTAACATACATCTGAGTGTTTTCTAGGTTCCCATCATACATCTTACATGGAATGCCCAAATTAATCAAAATGGTTTT
>NW_008352267.1:5802006-5821839 GCF_000622305.1 Nannospalax galili | reverse complement strand
AAATTTTATTTATAAACATAATATGTTGTATTCCTTAAAATTATGGTTTGATGCACTCAATGTGGTACATCTTTTTCAACTATTAACAGGCTTCTTCTGTTTGAAAGAGCATTTAATTTTAAACATTAAATTCATTATTGTGTATTGTTTTATGAAATTTATTTTTATTATTTTTATTTACCTCTAGATGTGTGTGCCTACTGAATGTTTGCCAGGTGAATGCTAGTAACTTTGGGAGCCAGAAGTGGATGCAGGATCCCTTGAAGCAGGAGTCACAGGCAGCTCTGAGTTATCTAACATGAGTGTTGGGAACTGAACTCAGCTCCTCTGAAAGAGCAGCAAGTGCTCCTAGACACTGAGTCAAATCTCAGACCTCTACATTTATTATGCATACTAGCTTTTATTTTAGAAATTAATCTCATCTCATGTATATTGTTTTAAATTTTAAATTTTTTTTATCTTATTTCTCTCACTTTTTTGTATTTTCACATTTTTCCAATTAGTATGTAGAGCTTTATCCTTTTTTCAGTGTAAAGAAGATGAGTTTAACTGGGGAAAGCTAAGGAGAAAATTAAGACTGTCCAAGACTATCATTTTCTTGCTTGCTGATTCTCAACCTACATTCTAATATTACCATTAAGTCTAGTTTTCCAAATGGCAAACAGATCAAACACTTGTAGGAAAAAAATTAAATTAAATTTGTATTGTGAAATTATTCATGTAACTTAGCAAATCAATGGAGAAAATAATTAAAGTAATTAAAGAAATCATACAAGTTATTATTATAGAAGTCTGGAGATTGAGGTCAATGATGGGATGCTGGACTCTATCATGAGAATTCTGTGCCAAATTTAAAAAAAAATTTAAGTGGAATGTGGTATTTTGGCCACAAAGCATCAATCAAGTATCTTTTCTAACATTTATTGAGGATGTTGTTAATATTAATGTTCTATTTCTTTATAGTGTCTAGGATCAGTCTTCTTCAGCATTTGAAAAATAATATCATCCTGTCACTAGTGTTTGGCATTCTGTAGTCCTCTCATTGTAAGATAACTCATTCTACAGTCATTTTGGTGTGGATATAATTTCAATGACAATATGAAACTTCTCTCAAATGTCTCATGATTCTGGAATTATTTGTTAGCTGCCAAGTCCAACATTCGCTAATGCTCCATTTAATTCAGAAGTTCCCTTTTTAAAAATAACCCCTTTTGAAACTTACTAAATTATCTTTACCATATTATGCATAAAATACTTATATAAATTTAGATTATCTATGAAATTTCTATTTCAATATACTAGTCTTATTTTTCATGCTTATGGGACAATTTTATTAAAATTTTATGTGTATGAGTGTATTGCTTGCATGTGTGTACATGCACACATGTCTTCCAGTGTCCAGGAAGATCAGAAGAGGATATCGGATCCCCTGGAACTGTGGTTACAGACAGTTGTTAGCTGCCATATTGGTGCTGGGATCTGAACCCGGGTCCTCTGCAAGAGCAGCCAGTGCTCTTAACCACTGAGCCATCTCTCCAGCCCGGGACAATTTGGTTTTAAAAATATTGCTTTAGAAATATTTTTAGCGAGTTCTAGTAAGTTCATATTTTTCCAGTCTATTTTTATTACCTCTTTTACTTGGTTTTTTATTCTTTGCTTCTTATTACTGTAATATTTTTGTGATACCCCCAACCATGTGCTTCTAATCAATTTAAGTTCAAGGCTGCAATGTGAATCTGTTAAAATTAGCTCAATCCTCCTTGTACTAGCACTTCTTATGCCTCTGAACTTTGTCTCTGGTTAGGACTTGCAGGTGAGTGTTCCTCAGCTTCTGTCTTCTAATCCTTAGCAACTCCATTTTTCTTTTTGGCCTAAAGTTCTCTCTGATGCTTACAAATATGTGTATTTCACCCTAATATTAAAAAAATATCTGATTCTAGTTGTGCTATATAATAAGCTACCTTCTCTTACAAAAAGATTGTTAGAGTACTGAACCAATTTTATTCACATATGTTTAATCATACATTTTCTCTCATTATATGCACATGAATATTTCAGATATGTAAATCATTACATAAATGCCAGACAACTATCAGTAGAACATATATTTTTCAGACATATATGCATCAATAATACACTAATGGTAGAAAAATGTTATTGATTTTTATGTTAATGATGTGTGTTACTGATTTCAAACTCAGAATCGAATCAAGCACGCAAGGTGTCATTTTGGGTGGACTATTTTTGGTTACTTGTTATAGATAAACTTATTTCAGTTAGACCAAAACTGTGCAGTTTTTGCTTTTATAGTCTACATTGTTCTTTCACTGGGTCAACTTCTTTCAAAACCTTGTATTCATTCTTTTCATTTTACTCACATCTATTGGACTATTTGTTCCAAGTCTAAATTCTCAGTGTCTACCAATAAAAGTAACTATTCTTCAATGTATTGTTATGTCTGTTTTTAAAAATAGTCAAAATTCCTCTTCCAGAACAGATTTGATAGTCTCAAAAGAGGCTATATTACTGCTTCCCAAAATTCATCATAACAATCTACTTCTTCTTGGCTTAACTTTATAGAACAGAGAGGAGGTCTTTTAAACTTTCCCTTCTAACTGCCAAATGAAAGAACTATTTCCTTTTGGTCAAGACCTTTAAGCTGTTAACTGAAAGTCTAGTAACCAATATTATTACTTGGAAAGCAACATGCCATTTCCAGTAACAACATCAATAAAATATTACTGGATTTTTTTGCTTTTACCAGGACTGCTCTGGAATAGAAAGACAAAATGAAATATTATTAGTATTTCAATATTTCTTTTTTTATAATATTCTATTTTTATTGAATTTTTGTGTATTTCACACAATACATCTTAATCATATTTAGACTCCCTCCCTTATCTACACCTGCCCCATTGCCCCACCCCCACTGAATTTTATGCATTCTGCATATATTTTAAGGCCTACTGAGTCAAGTTTGTGTCCCCAGATGTCCCTCGATGAGTCCGAGGACACAAACTTGTCTCAATAGGCCTTAAAATATATAATCTTTCTTTATGTTGTTTAATATAATGCTATTCCTAAATTTTGTGGCAAATTCACAATTCAATATTTATATATAGTCAGCTTCAACTGTCACATCTACACTACCACCAGAACATAAGTAGTACATTTTAAGATAAAATAAATAAGGCACTCTAGTGCTTATGATGACTAGCTTTAAATATCAGCTTGATACTGCCTAGAAACATGTAGGAAGACACTCTACATGGATTGACCTGTGGGCGTGTCTGTTAAGAGTTGCTTTAATTAAATCTGTTGATATAGGAATACCAAGCCCATTGTGGGCCTCACCATTCCCTAGGCTGGATTTCTTGAACTCTAACAAGAGGTGAGAAATTGAGCTGAGTACAAACAAGCAAACAAGAACACATGCATTTATTTTTCACTGATCTTGATTGTGTGGTGTGACTGTGTGCTTGACTGTGTGGTGTGACTGTGTGCTTAAAGTTGTTGCCATTAGACTTCCTGTAAGCTGGGACTGTAAGGTAAATAAGCTCTTTTTCACCTAACTTGCTATTAATCAGGGTATTTTATCACAGCAACAGCAATGAAAATAGGCTAATAATAGTCCCACTATTAAAACACATTTAGTTTATTTTTCATAATCTACAAAGAATTTATATAAACTCCTGAAAAATATATGTAGCTCAAGCAATTGGTGGAATAGCCAGAAAGCAATAATATTGTTTCAAGGAAAGAAAGGCAGAACATGCAACAGAACAGTAGGGAGATGTTTCTGCATCATTAATCCACTTGGAAGAGGGTTAAATTATCATGGATTACACATTTAACTGCGAATTATAGCTCAATGGCGGGTCATATGTAACCTAATGTAATGGCTTTTTAAATAACATTACACTTTAATCTTTCTTAATGGAGAAAATGGATAGTTTGAGTCATGAATTATTATCCCCTCAAATTCAAAAGAGTAGTTATGTCTTACATTAGGTCACTTAATTTAGCAAAATCCTACTAGCTTAAAACAACCTTATCTCACTTTACATATTATAATGTAGCATAAATGAGTCACTTTTTGCCGCAGACCCTAGCTTCATAGTCATCAAGAAACTCTACAATAAATCAAAACATCAAATTGCCAAGTGAAATCAGATAAAGATCAATAAGCTTTAGTTATCAATCATTACAGTTGGCTATCAGTTTAACCATAATGGAATATTTTAGCAAGTCATCATTGGATATTTAAATTAAAAGTCTCTTTACTATTCCTTTAGACATAACTACCTACTAAACTATATTTCAATAAAATAATTAAGGAGTTTATTACTTATAGGACCTGTAATATAATTTAACCATATTTGTGAGGAAATGTTTAGAATTATTCATTTCTTTTTAGGATATCCTTTAATACAAAAGTAATCAAATAGTTATCCTAATGGAATCACTGTGACTAGTTGAACAACATAATTTAATTTATTCCAACCATTCTTAGAATCATCTAAATATTAAAGGAAATGAATTTTATTTGTTCTTTACAATGTAGATTATATATGTGTATGTACATTCAATTGATATTATTTAAATTATATATGCATACAAAAAACAACAGAAATAACTCTTTTGATATTCATAATATATTGTCAAGACAAAGTAACCTTTTCTAAGTGCAGAAAAGCCATATTGTATCAAGTGTATTTTTGGCAAGGATTGATGTGCTATTATGATACACAAGCACTTTTACTTGACAAAGCCTTCATACAGTTATGATTAGTGTACTGCAATATAATGACTTAGAAGGCAACTCTGGAAAATATTATTGCATAAATAAGTAGAAACAAGCTTGTTTATTAAAATAAGTATAAGCTAATATGCACAAACATTTAATAATCTAATTTCATTAAAGTGATAAAATGAAGTTGTAGTACAGACAGGAAACATTAGTGTTTACAATTAAAAGTAGACTTTTAAAAGCTAACATATAGCATCAGTATGTGTTCAACTTCAAAGTCTTTAAGTTTCTGACTGTTTTTAACTAGAAGAGTACAAAGTTCATAATAAATATTTGCTAATTTTCTCTTGTTTATGACATTTTGTGAAGATGTTTGGAAAACTTTCAATCTTTTCTTTCTGTTGAATTGTAAAAGAAAGCTTGAAAAAATCTTGAAAATGTCATTCTGAACTTATACATCTAAAAATCTATGATCCTATTCTTCTGTTTCCTGGCAGTTGTTTCCTCAAGTAGACTTATCAAGGAGTTTGCAGAAACAAATCACTTCATCTTTAGCATTTGGATGGAGTTCTCCATGAAATTGGCTCATAAAAATGTCAAAGTCAGTTGGAGTGATTAATGAAAAATACATTTGAACTGGTCATGATAGTTTTGGCTGAAGTTTATTTCAGGTTATTATATTAAATCAATTATTCTTCCTAAGAAATACATATATATTAATTTATAATTTTGGCAATCATATTATCAATAAAAATAGTGTATTTATTTTCTAATATGTCATTTGTTATTTTATTTTGTGTGTGTGAATGCATTACCTAAATGTTTATAAGTGCATCTATGTTGTGCAAAGCCCTGGAAAGTCAGAAGAGTGTGTTAGATTCCCCTGGAACTGGAATTACAGATAGTTGTTAGCTGCCACATGGGTGCTGGGAACAGAACCTGGGTCCTCTGCAAGAGCAGCCATTGCTCTTAACCACTGAGCCATCTCTCCAGTCCCACATAATGTATTTAAAAAGGGGCAATTTAAAGATTTTTTAAATGAAAAAACCTATAAAGTGTAGATAAGGTTAAGGGAAAACAACTGAGAATTAAGAACCAAACTAGTGTTGCTACAGAAAAATAGTCATTACAATGTCCAGACCTAAAGATATTAAAAATAGTGTCAGAACTTATCAGATGTAGCTGGAAAAAACCATGGTGGTTTGAGGGACATGTCTTTTCTTACTGTTAAAATGATTGATTCAAATAGCTGATGCAAGCTGAAAGTTGGCATGCATGTTGTGTTTTGTCTTTTGGATAGGGTTTTTGTGCTATACTTTTCATATATCTTATAGTTCCACAAGCAACTTAGAGAAAATAAATCAGAGTTAGATAAGCTTAAAAGAACTACTTTTTAAAAAGCAATTGAAATAATACAAGTATAAAGCATCTCAGGCTTCCTGGAATCTTAAGGGAATTGCAATCAATTTCAAAACCAAAAACTGAGTTCCTGGAACAAGTTGGGACAGGTGTTTCTGAATCAACTTCTGTTCATCTATCTGTTTCTTATAGTATTCATAGACAGAATATTCTCATGTGGCTAGAATGGTGGTCACTGTCCATACCCCACTTTCATTTTAGGAGTCTCAAGAGAAAGGATCACTATCTCTAAATTTTATCTAATGATTTAATTACACAACTCATTCAAAGGAATAATGAACAATCTTGGGAGAATTTTTTGTCACTTAATCTTTGAAAGCTAGAAATTTTATACATTATTTATGGAATCATTTATATGAATTTTTGTGGAAGACAGGCTTGAGCCTAGGGTGATATTGCAACTGTCAGGGTCACATGGTTTCCAGGAATCCAGGCTCTGTAATCTGGAACCCAGTATGCTAATGACACATCCTACCCTCTATTCTGTGATAGGACGTTAAATCTGTTATGGTAATAGGATGCTAAGTCTGTTATGCTAATAAGGTATCCTACTTGCTGTGCTGTGATTGGACCACTACCCCTATATAAGCTTGTTCCTTCCTGCAATAAAGCAGACCTGTGTCACTGAACCTGGACTCCTCTGTCTGAATGCGGCTCTGCTGACACAGTCTCCTCACCAGCCCTGGGGTCCAGGACTGGGCAGAAGCAGCGACGACAGGAGGTAGCACACGGCAAGCAAAAGAGCTGCCTCAGCACCAGGCAAGCAGAAGAGCGGCCTCAGCCCAAGGCAGGCAGAATAGCAGCCTCAGCCCAGGGTGAGTGGAGGAGCAGCCTTGATACCTGTGGGAATGGAGGAGCAGCCACCTCTGGCAGTGACCACAAATTTTAGCAAAAGAGGTGCCTCGTGCATAGAGAAGATATCTTATTTAATTCCATGGCTTTGACTCGTTTGCCAGTCTTGCTTATTTGAACTTATAAAATATAAAGAATACTTCAGAACATAAAGAAGCAAAGTTTACATAAAAATGATTGTTTCTCCCTTCACAGCGCCACTAGCAGGCATTATTCCTTTAAACTGTGGGATTAAGGTATTTTGGTTTGCGTGTTAAAGGAACCATTTCAAATGTTTTCTTTTTAATTGCTTTTATTTATTCTTTGAAATAGTCATATAATATGTATGGTCATATTCTTCCCTGCCCCAACTCCTCCTAGATCCATGCCTAACTCCCAGAACACCCTATTTCTTATTCATTTATTTCGTCTCCATCAAGTCTGATATATGTTGTCTAAATACTGTTGGTTGTTTAACCTGCTCTGGATTGTGGTCTGCTAACCAGAGGTTGCACACTTAAAGAACATCTACTCTTCTTTTCCCAGCAGCTATTAACACCACCCCTCCCACTCATACCCTCACTCCTACCTCCTTCCTTCTCATTCTGGGATTTTGTCTGGCTTGAGTTTAAAAAGGTCTTGACTTGTGCATGTTGTCAGAATTGTAAGTTCATATGTGCAACTGCCCTGCTCCCTGGAAAGCACTCTTTCCTTATAGTCATCCACTACCTCTAGTTATTTCAGTCTTTCTACCCCCTCTTCCTCAAAGATCACTGAGCCTTCATGCGAGGGGAGTAATACAGATTTCCCATTTAAAGCTGAGCATTCTGTAGTCTCTCATTCTCTGAACATTGACCAGTTACGTGGCTCTTTGTTAATGTTTTCTTACTGCAAAGCAAAATTTCTGTAGTGGAGGTTGAGAGATTCATTAATTTATGGATATTGGAATAAGTCATTAGAACTGATTTTAAAATTATGCCAATTATCATTGGCAATTTCTTCCATAGGGCCTATACTATTTCTACCCACAGGTTCTTGCCCTCTGGCTATTCCCATAACATCACATTCATGCCATTGTTGCATTAGTGGGCCTATCTTACCAGGGCAGTCATTACTGTAGCTCTCTGAGTTCACAGCTGGGAAAGACTGATGAATACTTTCCTCCAGGACTATGATAGCGAGCCAGTAATGATGAAGTCTCTAGGTCAGTATCTGCTTCATTTCTTTATGCTTTGTGACTCATGTATCTATTGTTTTTAACAATAGATTATTACTGTCAAGTTCTGGGTGGTAACAAAGAGCAATGGCAACAGCCTGTAATGTTGGGGGTCTTTGGGATCCCATTGACCACCAACTCAAAAAAAGGTAATCCATTCATGGTACAGGAGTTTTTATTTGCTAAGTTGTAGTTTCTAGTTTGAATACTATCCCCAAGTTATAGGACAACTCCATTTAAACTCTTTACATATACATATATCTTATATTAGAGATCTTTTACAGTAGTAGATTTCTATGTGATTTTTTTTCAATACACCTTCATTGTTAGTTATCTCACTCCATATTCCCTCCTCTACCTTATTCTATTCTGAATATCTTTGCTATTGTTACAATTAGGCTTTAAGTTATAAATAATTTTTTACAATTAGTAGCCCTCCAGACTGCTATTTATTTCTCATTCATGTATGTCTACTCTAAAAATAAACTTGTGGAAAATTATATTTTTATAGTAATTTTTCTATCTTTAGAGTATGTGCATTATTTTATAGGTAGATTTAATGGTTGCACCTAGGTTTTATGATTTTTCACCATAGAGTTGTTTCCAAATTTATGATAGGATATTATTTGCTCTTACTGTTTTTGGTAAATTATAATGACAAATTTTTTTATTTGATGTTAAATGAAATTTAATTAGAGTGTAGCAAGCCATTTTACATTTAAAAACTTTCAAAATAATTATTTAATATATTTTTTAAAATCCTTTTAGAGGAAAATAGCAAAAACAGTACAAAATTTTCTACAAAATTATAGTATTCACAAATATTTATCATTACATTATGTGTAGATTAACTGTCTTCATAGCTACTTGCTTCCATTTGGACGAGAACTGTCTCCCAAAGGTTCATGTATTTGAACACTCAGCCCACAGTTGGTGGTGCTGTTTGGGAGGTTATGGAACCTTCAGGATGTGGAGCATTGCTGGAGGAAGCACATCACTGGCAGTGGGCTTTGAGGTCTTAGGGTCTTTCCACACTTCTTTCTCTCTGGTTCCTGTGTTTTGTTGAAATGTAAGCTCACAGCTTCCTGCTCCCATCAACTATGCCTGCCTATTCCCATCCAGAACCCACAGTTATGGATTCCAGCTCTCTGGAGCTGTAAGCCAAAATAAACTTTCTTTATTATGTTGATTTTGGTCATTGCTTTTTATCTCAGCAACAACAAAGCAACAAATGCACTTGTGTTGGTTATTTTTTTTTATTTCTTTTTCAATATTTTATAACTTTCATTACAGGTTTGTATTACAAGAGGGTGTGTGTGTTGAAAGGGCCTGTGTTATAAAAATAAAAAGCTTTTTAAAAAGTTGTTTTTATATATCTTCTATCTCTTCCCATTCTTCCGTGAACTCAAGATTAAGTCTCATGTTTGCTCAAAAATGTTCCTTCTGGAGTTCATGACTTGGCATATTAGCTAAGAGTTTGTGCTGCTCTTGCAGAGGACTCAGGATTTTTCCCAGTACCCACATCATTAGCTGACAACAGCTTATAATTCCAGTTCCAGAGCATCTGACATCCTCTTCTGACCACCATGAGCACTTGTACATATGTGGTACACTTAAATTCATGCAGGCATACATGTATCCATACATAAAATACAAAATAAATAAATAATCCTTTTAAAAATGATCCAAGAAAACTAACGTGCTTCATTCATACTACCAAGTAGCATGAAATACTTCTAGAATGTTCCACTGTGCTCTCCTGATTCATTTCCCTATCTTGGTGTTCCTTCTGTTTTGCAGTTTTTTCTCTCTCGCCTTACCTATGGTGTGGAAACTCCCTGTTAGTCATGTTAAAGCCTCTTCTTCTTCTCAACCTTCATGTTACTGGTCTCATTATTTCTCAAATATTTTGAGGTGATGCATACCCTCTGTATTAGCCTGGGTCTTCTAGAAAAACATAAAATAATAGAATTAGTATGTGTTATTAAGGGAAATTTATTGGACTGGCTTACATGACAGCGACTGAGTAATCTAACAATAGCCATTGGCTGAGTAAAGAGGCTGAGAATACAGAAGCTGCTAAGTCTATGATGCTGGATGCCTTATCCATCCCAATCTACTGCCTAAAGCCTTGAGGACTGCCAGACAACAGCTGGTCTTCAGTCCCTGTTGGAAATCCAAAAAAGTTTATTTTGATGGCAGGTAAGGATGGCCAGAGCAGTCACTGCAACAGGAATAAAACACTCAAAACCAGAAATGAATTCAGGCAAGCAAGTGACACTCCTTTTTCCTCAGGGTCTTCACATGTAGGCCAGGGCTGGAAATGGGCCACCAACCCTATTTGAAGGTTTTCTCCCCTCATATAATCCTTCCTGGAAATGCCCTCCAGACCCTCCAATCTCTTCGCAAATGATGATTCATTCCCTCTCTTGGATACTTCTTCGCACTCATACCTACTGAGTCTCTTCATGTGTCAGTTAAAACTCCAACTATCATATTCTCCAAGACCCTTTTTTTCAGAGAAATGAGTGTTATCTTAACTTTTATTACTTTTGAAATCATAAAGTAGCATTTAAAAGATGTTGAGTCTATTATATTTGCTATTAAGTGTACATGACTCATGTGTGTATTTATATACATTTTAATATAGGTAAGAATATTACTCAATTTTTATAAGATTTTCTTATTTTTTTTAATTTATTTATTTTTACTTTATGTGTATGGGTATTTTGCCAGTATGTAGTGTTCCAAATGCAAACAATTCCTGTGGAGGAAAGAAGAGGGTATCAGATTCACAGGAAGTGGAGTTACAGTGATTAGCTGCCATGTGGATGCAGGTAACTCTGGTCTGTGAAAGAGCAGCCAGTGCTCTTAACCACTGAGTTCTCTCTAGCTATGTGTTATTCAATTTTAAGTGAGACGAGTGTTTAAGTATGAATTCCATATTGTGAATATTTGCTAATTGACCTAGCATTTTACGTACTTATTCATAGAAATTGAGAAGTAGTATTTTCCATTTAAATATATTCTTTAAAGCCTATGCTTTGGAAGAGAAGCATTGCCTACAGACTTAAGTCAACCCACATGTAATAACTGCCACTTCTAAAAACTTTTTTGAAAATCTGATTCTTAAAATGCTTTGCTGTTAAGTAGCAGCAACAGTCATGCCATAAAGAATATGACTTTTACTTGATAAAAAAAATGTACATGTTCAGGCTGGAGAGATAGCTCAGCAGTTAAGGGCACTGGCTGCTCTTGCAGAAGGTCCAGGTTTGAATCCCAGAATCCACACGGTGGCTAAGAACAATCTGTAACTCTGGTTCCAGAAGATCTGAAGCCCTTTTCTCTCCATGGGCATTCATTGACAAGGATGCACTTACATACATGCAGGTATAACATTAATACAAGTAAAATAAAAATAAATTTTAAAAATGTATCTCCTTAAGGCTGCTCACTTGCACTTTTTATTATTTTCAAAATTTCACTGATGCACACATACATAATGTCCTTTGAGTGTTTGTCGGGAGCCATAGGCTCCTACCCCAGGAAATAGCAAGACCTGATTTCTGGCAAAGCTGTTTTTCTGACATCAAGGCTGGCCTGGTTTGAGATTAACCAGATGACTATACTTGAAAGCCTCTCACAAACATGTTGTTCTAACCTGGGCACTTAACGCTTGAGAGACTCCCTCATTTTCTCATGTAATTGCTAAGAAACTTTGGTATTACTCTGTAATCATACAAGTGTAACCTCTTAATTGATTTATAACTTGCTATATACAATTGTGGTGTTACTATGGAATTTACTCTGTGATCAATTGGTGTGGTGTTATTGTGATAATCATTTGGTTAATTGAATTGCTCTACTTCAATGGATTTGTCCCTGCCAACTTCCCCCTCTCCTCACTATAAAAACTTTGTGTAGATGTTCATTAAATGAGACTTGATCAGGAAGCCTGTCTTGTCTCCATTCTTCGCATCTCTTGTCCCTTTCCATCCCCTCTCCTCCCTCCAGATACCCACGTTGACTGTCCTGCGGGTCGGGACAAGTGTTCTCCTCACCATCACAATTTCTTACCCCCATCTCCTTCCTAATAAATTATCCTATGTTCGTGTTGTTTATGTGTGTGTGAACAGCTGTATTTAGTTAAGTTGCCTATATGAACATAGCTGAGGGTTATTTACTTGCGCAAAAACAATGTACCAGTGGCTGCAACTCTGAAGTATATTACTCCCCCACTCTCCAGGAACCCTTGTTTCATGCTCCTCAGAGATGGGTGGCCTTCTGATCCCTTCCCATCCATGATGGAATGTTGATGGACACAGTCTTGAGAAGGACTAGACACTGCTGTTATGAGTTCACAGTGCAACAGCCACATCCTGTTCAGTAGACAGTTTCATGCTCCTTCCCACCCTTCATCTCTGACATTCTTTCCCCTCTTCTACGATGTGAGGAATATAGGTGTCTCATTTAGTACTGAGAATGCAACATGCATCTATTCTCAATTTTTTAACCAGTTAGGAATCATATAATACATCTACTCACACCAAATACATTCAAACTATTTTTTATTTAAAATGATCATGGATACATTTGTGGCATGAGATAATGCAGAATGCATGTAAACTATACATAACTACATTGCAATATTGTAATTGAGACACATAACAGGGATACCGTCATTTTTCCAAAAATATTCTTATCACAAGAATTTTCATGTTGCCATTTTACACACTCTCACCTCTCTGACCAAGCTCTCCATGTATTCAAATACAGAATATAGAAACATTGTCTTGAAAACATGAGTCTCATGGTGAAGTTGCCACATTTGCTGCAGCACACTTATAAAGTTTTCTCTTCTCTTTTTTTTATTGATTGTGTGTGTGTATTTCATAAAGCACATTCCAAACAGTCTTACTCACCTGCATCCCAAACAGCATCATCCCATAACCCCCCACCCCACACTGGAGCCCATGTAATCTATCAACCCTGTTACTGCCCACTGTGTTTTCAGTGCCCCCAGCTGTTCCCCAGTGCAGCTCCATCCACTGAATCTAGTCAGCCTATCTAGAGTCCTTTGTTTTAGGAACATCAGCTCTTCTTCATCTAGCAGCAATCAGCCAACATTACTTTAGACAAGAATGGGGTTTCCTGTTCATTTTCCCAGTTTGGTGCTGGGTTATTGTCTGCCTGAATTTGCATGGGACTTGTGTATGCTAACACCTTTGCCATAGAATCATATGAGAAGGTTCCCAGTAGTTTGTAGGACTCCATTTCCATATGGTCATGCCCATCCTCCCTGGCTCTTATAATCTCTCTTTTCCCTCTTCCAGATGATCCATGGGCCTTGGGTGGATGAAGTTTAATAAGGGGTCCTGTCCAAGGACCATTATTCAGCAAACTCTTGAGCTCTACACTTTGGTCATTTGTGGCCTTACATGTTCCTGGCCCTCCCCTGTGTGAGGGAGCTTCATTATTGAGAGCTGATTCCTTAGTGTCCTCTTCTTTATCCCTGTTCTGTGTTCCATGAGACTTAGGTTGGAGAAGTTGCACTGCAGATGTGTCCCTTAGGCCTGGGAAATTCTCAGACAATTTCCATGTGTGTTCAGTTGTGGTACTTGGTACTAATCTCTGACTGCTGCAAAATGGGCTTCTTTGATGAGTGGTGTCTGGGATATTTGTCTGTAAATATAAGGATACATATTTTGCACATAGTAAGAAATCACATTAGTCTAGCAATGTGGTTGTTTTGGGTTTTCTCTAAGATCTGTGACCACTTCGGCCTTGTGTATTAGATTATGTTACAGTACCACACTTGAGTTTCCTTCCTTTGAGTGGGCTTTTAGTTAAATTAGGTAGGTGTTTATTGCCCTCAAGACAAAAGTGTCACTACTACACCAATGGAATATGCTGTGCTGGCTGTTGATGTGGTAATTTGGTCTTGAACCTTGTGCTGGATCATCAGTTGGTGCTTCCCCTTAGCACTTTCATAGCGTTCTCCAAAGCTATGAGAGATTGCCTTCAGGGAAAGTTGTTGCATGTCAGTTGCTGCTCTATTTCTCCAAATCCTATGTCTGACATATGTTCTGTCTTCAGCAGTAGGGTCTTGCCTTCTAGCTCTGGGAGGCCATCAAGGGCTGTTACAGTAGCATGAGTAATTTGGGGAGTATCTTGGACCACCCTGGCCAACAACTGAAAGGACAGTATCTCCTGTCTGACACTGTTTCTTGTTATGTAGCCTTCAGCTGTACACATGGACTCTTAGAGAAATATACTGATCACTTTAATCTTTGGTTATATGTTCCTTTTGGGTGTTTAAGACTATATAGTTGGCCCAAATAAACCAATTTATTTTTACTCTTAAGGTCAATTGAGGATCGGTTCCTCAGGGGTCACACGGGCTTGGGAGGAGCCCCTGGCTCCTTTATTTTACTATTTCCATCTATGTGAAGACAAGTCAAAGGTCCTGGTTGACCGGGGCTAGTGTCACTTGGAAGCATGGAGGAAATGTTTCCTCTATGTTGACCCTCCTCTTTGTAGACTGGACACTGGTTCAAGTCCATCTGGTGAGGTCTCCATGACCTCCCTGACAAGAGGACAGGTGACTCACTACAGTCACAGGACATTTTCAGAGATGCTCCAGAGTCCCCTAGAACTTAGTCAACCTTGGAGGGCAAGGAGCAAAAACTATCCTTTAAGTCCCTCTGACCAGATTAGTATAGGCCTCAAAGTATGGCTGTTAAATATCCAATAAGGTTAGTTCTACCAGTCTGATACTTTAAATTACCATGTGCTATGTAGATAAAGCTTTGGCAAAACCAAACATTCTCAGATAAAACTTGACTAGACATATATTTTGTTCCTTGAACTAGTTGTATGCATAATTTGTCAGTAACCCCCCCATGTCCCTCCCATTTAAGGGAGATATGATAAAATGCAAGCTTTTCATTCCCATTAAAATTAGGAACCAGACAGGGGTGTCCCCTATCTTCACTCCTTTTCAATATGGTGCTTGAAACCCTTGCCAGAGCAATAAGACAAGAGAAGGAAATTAAAGAATACCAATTGGAAAAGAAGAGGTCAAATTACCCCTATTTGCAGATGATATGATATTATAAATATGAGATTCCAAAAATTCAACTAGAAAACTATTAGAATTGATTAATGCTTTCAGTAAAGGGGCAGGATATAAAATCAACTTACAAAAATAAGTTGCTTTTCTGTAGACCAATAACAAGCAATCAGAAAAAGGCACTTGAGGCATCCCTTCTGTTCTCAATAGCCTTAAAAATGTAAAATATTTAGAAATAAACCTAACCAAAAACATTAAAGATCTCTACATGAAAATTTCAAAACTCCAAAGAAAGAGATAGAGGAAGATGCTAGGAGATGGAAACTTCTACCATGCATATGGTTTGTTAGATTCAATATTGTGAAAATGACCATTTTACCAAAAGCAATTTATAGATTTAATGCAATCCCAGAAAAATATGCATGGCATTCTTCACAGAACTTGACAATATCATCCCAAAATTCATATGGAATGAAAAATGACCCCAAAAGCCAAAACAATCTTGAGCAAAAAGAATAATGCTGGGATGATAACCATAGCAGATCTCAGATTATATTACAGAGTTATAGTCATAAAAACAACATGATACTGGCACAAAAATAGACACATAGATCAATGGAACATAATAGAGGACCCAAACATGAGTTCATATATTTTCAGACATCTGATATTTGACAAAGGTGCTAAGAACACATAATGGAGGAAAGATAACATCTTCAACAAATGGTGCTGGTAAATTGGATATCCACACGCAGACTAACAAAACTTGACTCTTATCTTTCACCCTGCACAAAAGTCAAATCCAAATGGATCAAAGACCTCAACATAAAACCTGAAACTCAGAAACTGCTAGAAGAACACATAGGCAGCACCATCCAAGATATAGGCATAGGAAAGGACTTTCTAAATCAAACACCAGCTTCTCAGGCACTAAGGTCAACAACCAGTAAGTGGGACTTCATTAAATTACAAAGCTTCTGTACAACAAAAGAAAAACCTAAGGAAAAAAGAAGAAATCCGCTGAGAGGGAGAAAATCTCCAGCAGCTACACATCCAACAAAGGATTAACATCCAGAATATACAAAAAATTCAAAAAAGAAAAAAACTAAGAAAATAAACGACAGAATAAAAAGTTGGGTGATAGACCTAAACACAGCATTCTCAAGTGAAAAAATAAAAATGGCTACAAGCAATTTAAAAAGTGTTCAACATCCTTAGTCATTAGAGAAATGAAAATCAAAACCACTTTAAGATTTCCTCTTAACCCAGTCAGACTGGCTAAGGGCAAGAGAAGGAAAGACTCCAAATGCTGGAGGGGATGTGGAGAAAGAGAAACACTCATTCACTGCTGGTGGGAATACAAACTTGTTTAACCACTATGGAAAGCAGTGTGGAGAACCCTCAAAAAACTAAAAATGAACCTACCATGTGATAAAGTGATGCCACTCTTTGGCATACCCAAAGGACTCATCATACTGTAGATACCTGTACATCAACGTTTGTTGCTCCTCTCTTCACAATATCTAGGAAATGGAAACAAACTAAATGTTCTTCAACTGACAAATGGTTAATGAAAATGTGGTACATCTACTCAGTGGAGTTCTACTCAGCAGTAAGAAAAGATGAAATTATAAAATTTGCAGATAAATGAATGGAGCTAAAGAGATATTCTAAATGAAGTAACACAAATGCAGAAAAGCAAGCAATGTATGTTTTCTCTCATTTGTGGATTGTAGCACCAATCCCTTATATGTGAGTATATAAATTCTGATGTAACACCAGGAGGCATGTAAAAAGAAAGGATACATGGAGGTAAAGGAAAACAGCTGAAAGGGAAAGTAGGGAATAGATGCTATGTGAGGAGGTGGGAAAAGTGGGAGTAATCAGCAGGGAGGAGAGGAGGGAGGGACATGCAAGGGACCATGGTGTGGGGAAGTGAGGGAAGTCAGGAAAGGAAAAATGGCGGGAGGTGGGAGGTATTGAGGGGAGGGTGGGCAATAATGGGGGCAATGTGATTAGGGAGGGAGGGAGGAGCAAAACCAGATGGGAAGAAAAAGAGTGGAAATGAGTGAATCTTGGGTGGCTAGGAACCTTTAGAGAAAAGTAATGCCCTAGAAACCTTATGAGAAATGCACATAGAGTGTCTGAATATTAATGCCTGTGTATACATAGGAGCTACATGACAGGAAACACAGTGCCAGATATTAGAGACCTCCCTTAGAGTGATAATCATGCCATAGAGCTCTCATCAAAGAAGCTTCATTTTGCAACATATGGAAGCTCCTTCAGATTTGCACACCTGGTATGGCACAGAGAACATACAGCTGGTACATGCCCAGTATTAGGTGACACATCTGCAGTTGAATATCTACAACTGAATCTCGTGGAACATAGCAGAATAAGGGGTAGAGAGAAGGCTAATGCACCCCTCTACTGTCACCAGTGAGACTTCCATGTACATCAGAGTGTGATGCACACAGAAGGCCACAACTGGCAAAGTTTGGGAGAATAAGAGGCTGTAGAGTGTAGGATGGGACTCCTATATGGACCTCACCCACCCATGGCTCAGGGACCATTGCAGAAGAGGAGGCAGAAAGATTGTAAGAGCTAGGCTGGTTCATGAATATAAGGAGGCTGAAGCTTCCAGGCCACTGGAGGCTTATTCATGTGAGCCTGTTGCAGCGGTGGTGTTGAGCACGAGACCCAAGTCATCTCAATTAAACCAGGGCCCAAAGGGGAGACGAGGAATTCATGGAGGGCCAGCACCTGATTGAGAATTATTTGAGACTGATTGTTGCTGGGTGAAGGAGGATATCAGTTACATAAGACCTGACTAGACTGATTGTTGCTGGGTGAAGGAGGATATGAGTTACATAAGGCCTGACTAGACCCCAGTGAATGCATTTACACTGAAGGACATTTGGGCATAATCACCTGAATGAATAGGACTCAGCATGTATGGCAGAGTGCTTTGGTTTTGGTAGGGGGATGGGGAAAGTATGGATGAGGGTCTGGATTTGAGCAGAAAATATTTTATGAAATTTAAAAGGCTCAATAAAAAAGGGGAAAAAAAGGCAAGCTTCCATTTTATGATGCTTTACAATGTTATGAATGTCTTGTGAATGAAAATGATAGATGAAGGCTTTGTCACTAACATTGTGTATCCATGGCCTATATAAATATGTCTATCAATAATAACAATATGAATATTATTCTCCCCTTCTTACAAGGGAAGTAAGATGCAAAAACAATTTGTTTTGTAAGTATAACCAGAATCATTAGCATCTTTGAAGTGCTCTTGCCTTGATGGTCACCACATAATCAGGACAGCCACCTACTTCAGTATACCATAAATAAATAACCTCAGATATTCATTTGTAATTTAAAATTTTAAAAATTTGTGTATATATCTTCTTTCAATGACATATATTTTATGAGGGACAGGGATAGTTTTACATATTTTCTAATAAGAAGTTTCAGCTACACTTTTATTTCTCTCATTTCAATAATAGGATCAAACATAAAAATGATTTGGGATACTCAATAACAAAAACAAAAGGGCCTTGTCCAATAGCCAATTTTTTTTAGAAAAATAAAATTTACTACAGGAAGAGTATTTTGGGGCATACTCTTATTTCTAGGATGGATCACTTCAAGGAATCATATTTTGCTTTCATTTTTAGATCTCCATATGGAGTCACAGCAGATAGTAGTAAATGATATAAGTAAGTCATATGAGATTTAGTGCTTGGCTGTAGGACAATATGATGTGCTGAATGCTCTTGTGTTTTAGATACATTAGTAATTCAGAGAACTGCTTCCTAGCTATAGAAAATGACTTAACATTTCCAATTTCAGTCACTTTGTCTATAAAATCATAGTAATCGTAAGAGTCAAGAAAAGCTCTTTGGAAATAAGTCAACATTTACAAATGTTTTGGAGGAGACCAATATTCAGTAGTTACATTCTGAAGCATAAAACCAAAATAGGAAAGCCAAGAAATAATGAATTAAAATTCATATTTCAAAGATTTCAGAGAATTATTCCTTAGTGAAAAAAAAAATGTTTTTGGTTGCCTGACCTGATTTGCTGATTCAAGAACTTTCTTGTCAAATCAATTCAATTTCATAAAATTGTATTTATGTTCCAAGACAATTAGAATTTTAAAATGCTTTTAAGTACTGAAAGTCAGTCCGTCTTCTTTTAAATTGATATATAGCCAAGGCTTATTGGCTTAGTTAGTAAGAAATTGTTCCAACAATCACAAATGGATTTTTTTTAATGTTTTTCAAGACTATTCTGAATCCTGATGCTTTCTGCATATTTCTGTACACTGCCTCTATAAATCATTCTTTGCTTTCACAAATGCAAATTGATACCACAAGAAGAAGCCTTTCAAGATATCTTAGCAAATTTTATGAAATTTTGTAAGTGCTTTAAAATTAATGGAAGATCTATGTACCGAGTGCAATTCCTTCAAATGTTATACTGTACTGAAAGGTAAGGCTTCTCTTTATCTATACAAAGAAAAGTATGAAGACTTTT
>NW_008352267.1:5791883-5799181 GCF_000622305.1 Nannospalax galili | reverse complement strand
TCAAAAGTCTTCTAAAAATATACATAAAATATATGTATATGAGTGCTTGTATATAGCTGAAGGCTATTCTTAAGGTTTTGCTATTTTCCTGGATATTTTTTCTTTTGAATCCCTTTATTGAAAAAAAACAAACAAAAAAAACAGCTACCTGCAGGCCCCTCTCCAGGGTAACTCCATTGTGCCCTCCACTCCCCTAGCCTCATTCACCCTCCCATCTCTGTGGCCTTCTCTCCTCTGAGTTTGAGCCCTGACCCATTCCTTCTCTTGGGGCCCCAGACCCCTAGGGAAACAATACTGCTTTCTGATCCTTTTCATCCAGACCAACTTAATGCCTTCTCTGGGCCCAAGGAGCACTGCTTCTGGGCCTGGCCCCACCCTCAACTCCCTCTGATTTCCTGGGCCTGCACCAACCACCAGCCTCTTTCTGGGAGGCTGGGGCTGACCTTCTTTCTTCCTGATCCTTTGCATTCAGGCCAAGCCAGCTCCTCACTGCAGTCCCTGGGAGTCCTTGGGGCCTCTTCCTGCCCCATCTGCTTTTGCAGCTCTCGGTGGCACTGCCACCAGCTGCCCTAGACCAGCATCTTTCCTGGGCCAGGTTCCCAGGCCAGTCCAAATCTTAAATTCCTGAGGCCAAAATCATTCCTGGATGGATGCAGACATTAGCAGAAAGCCTGAAAACATGTGACCCTCACCTGAATTGGGCCTCTGTGGGAACTCCTGAAGACAAAAGCAATCTGGCCACTCCATTATAAAATCAAAAGAGAGAACTGGAAACTTAGTCGAACCAGCTTTTCATCCCCCACAAGTAAAGCACAAAGACACATAAAGTTCACAAAACCTAAACTTGAAGGCCTGAGTCTCACACGAGAAACAGAAATTACAAAAGAAATTCACATGTCAAAAGCACAGAAAAAAAATAATAACATAAAAAACTAAAATACAATAGTACTCTAGAGGCGTTCAATGAGAAACCCCTAGAGACAATGCAGGACATGGAACTCAAAAGAACAATTATAAGCATGATAAAAGAATTCAGTGAATTTAAAGAATTCACACACACAAAAAAAAATCAAAGAACTGAAGGAAGATAGGGATAAACTTCTAAATGAATTCAGAAAAGAAATATTGAAGAATATTCAGGCTGAAAAGAAGAAGGAAGTGAAACACTCAGTAAGCCAATTAGAAATGACAGGAGAAAGGCTCACCAAAAGATGAACAAAATGGAAAACATTGTATCAAGACTAGAAGATAAAGTGGACGAACTAGAACATACAAGCAAAGATTATGAAAAATTTAAGAAATCACCAGAATGGAATATGCAGGAATTGTGTGACACCATAAAAAGACCAAACTTATGATTCATAGGCATACAAGAAGGAGAAGAATCCCAAGAAAATGGCATGGCCCAGATCTTCAACAGACCCATGGAAGAATATTTCCCAAAATTAAAGAAAGACATACCCATACAAACACAAGAAGCATATAGAACACCAAACAGACATGACTGAAAAGAAACTCTCCATGGCACATCATAGTAAAAACACTACATGTACAGAACGAAGAGACAATTCTGAAAGCTGAAAAAAAAGAAATAACAAGTCACATAAAGGAAAATCCATTAGGATTACAACTGACTTTTCACTGCAAACTATGGAAGCCAGAAGAGCCTGGACCAAAGTATTCCCAGTTTTAAATGACCACAGATGCCAACCGAGATTACTATACCCAGCCAAAATGTCTACTATAGCCGAAGGGGAAAGAAAAATCTTCCATGACATAAATAGGCTCAAGGAATTCTTGTCCACAAAACCAGGCCTTCAGAGAGTTCTGGAAGCAATACAAAGAGTTGAAGAAAGGAATGACTATACCCAAGGGATTTTAGAAAGAATTCCAATGAAGGTATAACTATGGAAAGGTATAGCTATATCAAGAATGTAAACAGAAACAAAAATGACACGATTCAATACCCATTTTTCATTAACAACTTTAAATATTAACGGACTGAACTCCCCAGTGAAAACACACAGACTGTGTGAATGGATTAAGAAATAAAACCCATCTTTTTGTCGTCTGCAAGAAACTCATCTCACTTTCAAGGACAGACGCTATCTCAAAGTGAAAGGATGGAAAAAATATACTAAGCAAATGGCACTAGAAAAGAGCAGGCATAGCAATTCTTATATCTGAAAAAATAGACTTTAAACTAAAACTAATCAGAAGAGACAAAGAGGGCTATTTCATTTTGACCAAAGGAAGAATGAATCAAGAAGATATTACAATCATGAACATATATTCACCAAACTCTGGTGTACCCAACTTCATAAAAACAATACTACAGGACATTAAGACCCAGATTAACCCCAACTCATTAATAGTAGGTGACTTAAATACCCCACTCTCTCCATTAGATAGGTCAACAGGGCAGAGAGTTAACAGAGAGACATCTGAATTAAACAATATCATATATCAAATGGACTTAACGGACATCTACCAAGTATTTCACCCAAGCACCAAAGAACATACTTTCTACTCAGCACCCCATGGAAACTTCTCCGAAATTGACCATATACTTGGACACAAAACAAACCTCAACAAATACAAAACGATTGAAATAATTCCATGCATTCTATCAGACTCAATGCAATAAAGTCTACAGTCAACACCCGAAGAAGCCCTAATCACCACATGAACACATGGAGATTAAACAAAACACTCCTGAATGATGAATTGGTCAAAAGAGAAATTAAGAAAAAAATAAAAGTATTCCTGGAATTAAATGAAAAGGACAATACAACATGACAAAACCTCTGGGATATGCTGAAAGCAGTCCTTAGAGGAAGTTTATACCTCTTAGTGCATACATAAAAAAAATCAGAAAGAACACAAATAAATGACAACATTGCAACTCAACACACTTGAAAAGCAACAGCAAATAAAACACAAACCCTGCATACAAGAAGAAATAACAAAAATCAGGGCAGAAATTAATGAAATTGAAACAAAGAAAACAATACAAAGAATCAACAATTCCAAAGCTGGTTCTTTGAAAAGATAAACAAGACTGACAGACCACTAGAAACATCACAACAGACACCAGAAAGATACAGAACATTATAAGGGAATACTTTAAAAACCTATATGGTACTAAATTTGAAAACCTAAAAGAAATGGATGGATATCTAAAGGCATGGGAACCACCAAAACTAAACCAAGAAGAGATTAATAGCTTAAACAGACCCATAACACAAAAAGAAATCGAAACAGTAATACAAAAACTTCCAACTTAAAAAAGCTCAAGACCAGATGGATTTACAGCAGAATTCTATTAGACATTTAAAGAATATCTGCATCCAATACTACTTATTTTATTCAAAAAAATAGAAATGGAGGGAGAACTTCCAAATTCCTTCTATGAAACCAGCAGCACTCTAATCCCAAAGCCAGATAAAGATACAACCAAACAAGAAAAATGTAGACCCATATCCTTAATGGACATAGATGCAAAAAATTCTCAACAAGATACTTGCAAACCACATACAGACACACATCAAAAATATCATCCACCATGAACAAGTCTGCTTTATCCCAGAGATGCAGGAATGGATCAACATAGGTAAGTCAATAAATGTCATAAATCATATAAATGGGCTCAAAGACAAAAACCACATGGTCATCTCAATAGATGCAGACAAGGACTTTGACAAAATTCAGCATGCATTTATGTTCAAAGGCCTAGATGGAAATGGAGTGAAAGGAACATACCTCAACATAATTAAAGCCTTGTATAACAAACCCACAGCCAACATCATTATAAATGGAGAAAAACTGGAAACATTCCCATTGAAATCAGGAACCTGACAAGGTTGTCCACTATCCCCACTTCTCTTTAACATAGTACTTGAAACTCTTACAAGAGCAATAAGACAAGCAAAGGAAATTAAAGGAGGAGTAATAATTGGAAAAGAAAAGAACAAATTATCCCTTTTTGCAGATGATATGATATGTCAGGAACACCAAAATTTCTACCTGAAACTGCTAGAAATTATTAACAGGTTCAGTAAAGTGACAGGTTACAAAATTAACCTACAAAAGTCTATAGCCTTTCTATATACCAATAACAAGCAATCAGAGAACGAGCATATGGAAACACTCCTGTTCACAATAGCTGCAATATATATATCTTGGAGTAAACCTAAGCAAAGACATTAAAGAACTCTACAATAAAAATTTTAAATCTTTAAAGACGGAAATTGAGGAAGACATCAGAAGATGGAAGGACCTCCCATGCTCATGGGTTAGAAGAATTAATATTGTGAAAATGACCATCCTACCAAAAGTCATATGTAGATTCAATGCAATGCCAATCAAAATCCCCATGACATTTTTACAGAATTGGAAAAAACTATACTAAGATTCATATGGAAGCACAAAAGACCACAGATAGCCAAAACAAACTTGAGCACTAAGATCAATGCCAGGGGTATTACTATACCAGATTTCAAGCTGTATTACAGAGCTATAGTCATAAAAACAACATGGTACTAGCAGAAAAATAGATCCATAGACCAATGGAAGAAAATGAAGACCCAAATATGAGCAAATGCAATTTCAGCCACCTGTTATTTGACAAAGGGGCCAAGAACATTAACTGGAGGAAAGACAGCATGTTCAGCAAATGTGCTGGCAAAACTGGACCTCCACTTGTAGAAGAATGAAACTAAACGCCTATCTTTCACCCTGCACAAAAGTCAATTCCAAATGGCTCAAAGACCCCAATATAAAAGCCTGAAACTCTGAAACTATGAGAAGAAAACTTTGGGAAAAACCTACAAGATATAGGTGTAGGAAAGGATTTTCTAAACCGGACATCAATTGCCCAGGAAACAAGGCAAGAATTAACAAATGGGACCTCATTAAACTAAAAAGCTTCTGTACATCAAAGGAGACAACCAAGAGAGTAAATAGAAAACCCACAGAATAGGAGAAAATCTTAACCACCAAAACATCTGACAGAGGTTTAATAACCAGAATTTATAAAGAACTCAAAAAACAAAGAACCAAGACAAGAAGCAATCCATTAAAAGATGGACTAAAGGAGGTGAACGGAGAGTTCTCAAAAGAAGAAGTTAAGATGGATATGAAACATCATAAAACATGTTCAACATCACTAATAATTAGGGAAATGCAAATTAAAACCACTTTAAGATTTCACCTTGCCCAGTCAGCCTGGCTAAGATCAAGAAAAAAAATGATACCAAATGTTGGAGAGGATGTGGGGAAAGGGTCACCCTCATCGAATGCTGGTCGGGCTGAAAACTTTTTCATCCCCTATGGAAAGCACTGTGGAGAACTCTCAAAAAACTACAAATCAACCTACCATTTCATCAAGTTATACCACTCCTTGGCATACACCCAAATAACTCATCCTATTGAAGAGATACATGTGCATCCATGTTTGTTGCTGCTCTTTTCACAATAGCTAAGAGATGGAAGCAACCTAAGTGTTCCTCAATTGATGAGTGGATAATGAAAATGTGGTTCATTTATATGATGGAGTTTTTCTCAGCTGTGAAAGAAGACAAAATCATGAAATTTGAAGGCAAATGGATAGAACTAGAAACTGTTATACTAAGTGAAGTAACACAGACTCAGAAAAAAAATTGACATATGCTCTCCCTCATATGTGTATCCTAGAACCAAACCCTTATAAGTGAGTATATATCTAGACATAACTGCAGAAACCAGGATAATGGAAAGGAAACCGGGAGGTTAAGGAAAAGAAATAACCTGAATGTGAAGAAATGGAGGAAACAGGCCTTAATAAGGGAGATATGTATAAAGATTGGTTTAGTTTAAGGGAGGGGGAGGAAAGGGTATACAAAGAACCTAGGGGATAAAGGGAAAGAAGGAACTCAAGAGAGGTAGGACCATAGAAGAAAGGGGGAAATGGGGGCACCTTAAGTGGGAAAACCATGATGGAGGGGTGAGACAATGTGAGAGATAAACCATGCCTAGCTAGTTTTGAAAACCAGAGAGAACCATATTACTCCTACAACCTACTGACAAATTATACACAGCAGATCACGAAATATATGTCTAGGTAAGATTTATATGAGAACAACTGGTCTTTGCCCAAGATTTGTCTACATGACACACAGTAATTAAAAATACCAGACTGGTGGAACTAACCTTCTTGGGTGTTTAACAGACATACTTTGAGGTCTATAATAATTTGGTCAGAGGGACATAAAGGACAGTTTTTGCTCTTTGCCCTCCTAGGTTGACTAGTTCCAGGGGACTATGAGCATCTCTCAAAATGTCCTATAATGGTGGTGGGTCACCTGTCCTCTTGATCAAGGAGGCCGAGGGGACCCCACCAGATGGACTTGGGCCAGTGTCCATTCTATGAAAAGGAGGGTCAACACAGAGGAATCATTTCCTCCATGCCTCCAAGCGAAGCCAACCATGGTCGAACGGGACTTTTGATTTATCTTCACGTAGGTGGAACTGGTAAAAGAAAGGAGTCAGGGGCTCCATCCAAGCCCATGTGACCCCTGAGGAACAGATCTTCAAACGACCTTAAGAGTAAAAATAAATTGTTTTTTTCTGGACCAACTGTATGGCCTTAAACACCCAACAGGAAAGTATAACCAAAGAGTAAATGAGCCAACATAATTTCATAAGTGTCCATATGTATAGCTAAATGCTACATAACAAGCAACAATGCCATAGAAGCGATACATTCTTTTGAGTTGATGGCCAGGGTGGCCAAAGGGATTCCCAGATAGCAACCCAGCATAGAACTGGGAAAATGAACAGCAGACCCCAGTTTTATTCAAAGGAATATAGGCAACTGTTTACTGCTAGATGAAGAACAGCTGACTCTCCTAAAACAAAGACCTCTAGATAGACTGACTAGATTCATCAGTAGGGCAAGTAGTGGGGAATGGCTGGGGGCGCCGACAACACAGCACTATATTTCTGATGATTACATTAAAAATACATGTGCATCTTAGTATCAACTGTATTAAAAATGAATTTTTCTGTATGAAACCGTATTTTAATAATGAACTAGAGATCTTTTTTTTAAAGTTTAAAATCTCATTTAATTTTATGTCTATAGGGTTTGTATGGAGTACAATATTGTATAACTATCAATTCAAATGTAAACCTAAAAATTTACTGCCGACTACTATCCTCAGGCCTCTTGGGGTAAGTCTATGGCACAGCGCTCCGCGCCGGGACTCCCTAAGCCTCATTAACCCTTCCACCCCACCCCCCACCCCCCTGGCTCCCGC
>NW_008352267.1:5790477-5790785 GCF_000622305.1 Nannospalax galili | reverse complement strand
ACCTCTCTCTGCTTCCCTGGGCCTGCACCACCGGCTAACTCTCCTAGCCTCACTACTATCCTCAGGCCTCTAGGGGTAAGTCTATAGCACAGCGCTCCGCGACGGGACTCCCTAAGCCTCATTCACCCTTCCACCCCAACCCCCACCACCTGCCTCCCGCCCGCCATTCTATACTCTAGTTTGGACCCTGTGCCATTCCTAGTCTTGGGGCCCCAGACACCTGGGGAACCAATACTGTTTCCTGATCCTTCTCACCCAGAGCAACTCAGGCCCTTTCTTGGGCTCCAGGAGCACCGCTTCTGGTCCTG
>NW_008352267.1:5774341-5785294 GCF_000622305.1 Nannospalax galili | reverse complement strand
AAGAATATTGACAACTGATTACTGCTAGATGAGGAACAGCTGATCTTCCTCAAACAAGGATTTCTAGATTTATGAGGTGGACAAGCACTGGGGAATGGCTGGGGATGAGGACAACACAGTGGACAGTAACAGGGATGACACAGTATGTGGGCTCCAGTGTTGGGGGGGTAGGCTATGGGAGAGTGCCTTTTGGGAAGCGGGTATATAGATGAATAAGATTGTGTGGGATGTTCTGTATGATATACACACGAAAATTACCAAATTAAAGAAAAATACATATTTGAGGAGAAAGCATAAAAATTTACTTCATGCTAATTAGTAGAGGTGATAAACATCACCATTGAAATCTACCTGATGACTTTATATCCATATTCAGACGCCAAGGATCCGAGTGTAACCGACTGTGACTAGTAATAATCAGATACATAGAGATTAAAGACACATTGCAAACATCTAAACATTAGTAGCATAAAAAACGTAGGAAACAGCATATTTTAAAATGAAATGGACATCTTCTTTAAAGGGTAAAAACTCATTCAACTTTATGTCTTATAGGGTTTATACCGAGTTCAATATTTTGTAACTGTAATAATTCAACTATAAATCTAAAAATTTACAGCCAATTTTGAAAGACTTAGCTCTTAGCTCTGGAAATTTTTATTGAATATGTCAATGTTGTTGTAATGAAATGTTTCTTCTAATTATATGGTTATTAACTAAATATTTTTAAAAAAACAATAACAAAAACAAACAACAACAACAAAATAAAAAATTATGAAAAAAAAAATAAAAAAATAATGATTAAAAAACAAAACAAAAAAAAATTTACTGCCAATTTGAAAGACATGCATCTTAGCTCTGGAAATTTTTATTGAATATGTCAATGTTGTTGTAATGAAATGTTTCTTCTAATTATATGGTTATTAACTAAATATTTTTAAAAAAACAATAACAAAAACAAACAACAACAACAAAAATCAAAATAAAAAAGACAGGGAAGGCAAGACTCAGGACTCAATGCATAGGGACACTTGATACCACATGGTAGAGGAACAGAATTGATTTTGGCAAATTGTTCTTACACAAACATAGAAAAACACACAATAAATAAATGAAATGCAACATTCACCTTCTCTACTACTGAAATTTCCTCAAAACTGCTCTTACAGATTGGAATGCCTGTGGTTGAAATTACTCTTCCACAAGTATAAAAGTACATATTTTAATTTTATACAAATTGTAGTATAACAATCATAGTATTTAGAAAAGATTAATAAGACAAAATTTTGTAATAAAAGTCAGGGACCGGGAGAAATGAAACTCTGACTCTGTAAATTATAATATTGGATAGGATTTTTCTGCTCGGATAAGCTCGTTTCTGGAAAATATAAACTGATTTCTATAAAGAGAATATTTTCCTTTTCAAAAGGTGTGATAAATGAATAGTATGATTAGAGCTCCTGATCCTCCATGGCTTAATAGGGAAAAAGAAAAACTAATTCCTTTACAAAGTAAATCAAGATTCCTAAATTATAATTTATTAAAGATTGAAAAGTGTGATGGGGATGGAGAAATGGTTCATTGGTTAATAGTGCTTCTTGGTCTTCCAAAGGACCTGAGTTGAGTTCTTAGAAACCATATTAGATAGCACACAGCTGCCTGTCAAACCAGCTCCCAGAGATATGAGGTCCTCTTCTGATTTTCAGGAACATCTGAAGGGAAGCAACATATACAACTAAAGACATATACATAATAATAAAATGAAATTAAAAAAATGAGGTAAAACTATTTAAGCAAATTTAAAAATTTTGAAAACAATAATATTACTAAATAGTGGAGGGAAAAATTCATATCATCAAATATAAAACCTCTTACCACTCATAACCATGTCCAATCTCCACGGATAATGACAGAAAAGTAAAAAATCTGTGTACTTTAAAGGAGATAGTTTGCTGATATGTATTTTAAGACATAATAAGAGCAATGTTATATTTAAAATATGTATCAGTTGGGGCTATAGATATGGCTCAGAGGTTAAGTGTGTGCAATGCTCCCAGAACCCATGTTGACTGACCCACAATTACCTTTAACTTGAAATCAGTGTGTATTTGATGTGTCTGGCCACCACCTGCACTGCACTCATGTTCACATATCTTCAAACAGATACACACTAATATACATAATTAAAAATAATAAAAATGGGCCTAGAGAGATAGTTTAGCATTTAAAAGCACTTGTTGCTCTTGCAGAGGAACCAGATTTAGATTACATTATCCATATGGAGGCTCACTACCACCTGTAGCTCCAGTTTCAAGGCATCCTGCTCCCTTCTTCAAGCTTCCATAGGTACTGCATGAAAATGGTACACATACAAACATGCAAGCAAATCACTCATGCACATAAAATAATAATAGAAAAGTCTTTCATAAATGAATAAAAATTCAAAGAAAAGTTTTAAAATTTCATCAGTTAATTTATTCTGTACATTCCTTCGACCAACATAATATATTTATGTCCTTTAACAAAAATTCTGCTATGCAAAATGTAATCATTCCAGAGAGGAGTAGAAAAATCACAGTTTCCAGCCAGTGCTTTTTAGTATCATCCCCCTAAATTAATTTTATTATTATCATTGTTACTGCATTTTTTATATATACATGCATGATGTATTTTTTTAGGCTCATACATACCACCGAGTATATGTATAGGACAGAGGACAGCTCTGATTTGGTTCTCTTCTACGATCCTATAGACTCTGGGGATCAAACGTTAGTCATCATTTTGATGGCAAGCACAGGGGACCCTACCTTTTATTCCATCTAGCTAACCCATTTATACCCATTTTACAGTTGAGGACAGTTGTTTAGAAAATCATATTTTTTCTAAGCCCACTCTGCTGTGAATTGACTAAAGAAACAGCCCTGCAAAATTTGAATCAATACTTCATATTTAATTTTCTACCTTGAAATAATGTGAATAGAACTCAACGAAATGTAACCATGTGGTTTATTTTAAAGTTTCACATAGCGCAAAGAGCTTTAATGTCAAGTTGACCCAGGAAACCTGGATAATGATATCAATCTTTTAGTGGCATTAGAAGGAAAGCATTTCTCATGTAATATATATTCAGAAGAAATTATGATCTGTATTACTCATATCTTGCCCCTAAGCAAACACTAAGTAAAATGTCAGTCATTATTTATATAAATGCACTGTGGTTATAACAGTTTTCTTCTGACATTTTTAAAGGGCACTCAAAGATCCTGTACTTTTTAAAAACTATGGCAAATGTTTATTGTTCTTTAAAGATTCTAAACGTGATGATGAACCCCAGGATAATGATTTATCTAATTATATTAGTCATGGACACCCATTTATTTCCTTATGTTTCTTATATAAATTAATTTTATTTATTGACATTAAGATTCATTGAGCTATATCAAAAATATCAGCTGAAGTATAAAATAGGAAGCCTACAATGCATTATGTGTCTCTTCTTAATTGGTTTATTGGCTCAAAAGCACTATTTCAAACCTATACTGACATTATTTTCTTTATTACTGAATATAAGCTACTAATTTCATTTTTTCTTCTCCAAAATATAAAACTAAGCAATGGTTAATCTTCTGCCTGTAATTCCAGCTGTGCAAGAGTCTGACACTGAGGGTTCCACTTGCTGTAGGGTGACCTGAATAATTTAGTGAGACATTGTCTCAGATTTTGGGGGAAAAAAAAAGAAGAAGAAAATGAATGAGGACATGGCTCAGTAGATAAAGAACTTGCAAAGGACTGGAGTATAGATCCCCAGAACTCACATAAACAGGGAGGAAGGCCGAGGATGTGTGACTTGCCCATAAGTCCAGCACTCAAGAGACAGAAACAGATAGGGTATCTGGAAAATGATAATTCTAACTACAATAGCTGAATTGGTGAGTTCCAGATTCAGCTAGAGAACATGCCTCATTACAAAATATAAGAGCCATCAAGTAAAAGACTTGACCTCAAATTTTTACCTCGTATAGACACATGAACCTGTGTACCTATACGCGTAACACACATACATACACACATACACACATATACACATCAACACACACAGCACACACTCATTCAAAAAAAAAAAAAAGAAATGAAAGGGATATAGGTGTAACTCAGTGGTTCATTGCATGCCTAGAATGCTATTTGAAAGGTATGGTTCAGTCCTTAGCACTGAAAAATATTATATTCTAACATAAAATGATCACGGTTTTAACCTTTAATATGAGAGAACAGATTATTTTTCAGACCAATGATATTTATTGCAAAAACTTAATTGTATATTCAGCTTTGAATACACATGTGACCAGGACAAAACATTTATATTTAAAAATACTAGCAGATCTTCTTTAAAGAAGTGACTCTAGATAGGCTGACCAGACTCCAGTGGATGAACTTGCACCAAGGAAGATCTGAGTATAAATACTTGGCAAGATAGGTCTTAACATATATGACAGACTACATGAAATCCAGTGTGGGGAGGGGGCTATGGGGAAATATGGATGGGGGTCGTCATCTAAATTTGATCAAGAGCTATTATTTGAAATTCACAAAAACTCAGTTAAAAAAATACTAGCAGAAAACGTTCAGTATCTATAGATATATCAGGTATAGAACTTGTAACCTCCAAAAATAGACTGCCTCCCAAAATAGGCTGGAACTAACCTGGAACCCTCCTCCCTGAAGACTAGTTACCATGGTATCAGAGTGTATTATGCAAGTTGCCAAGGGAGAAAACCAGTCAATGGTCCTATCCTTCTGCAAAGCCTAATAAAGAACAAGAAATGACCCAGCAAACTATAATTATTGGTGCAGTAGTGGCACTTTTATTTTAGGATTAATCAGCAGCTGTCTAATTGGAATTAAGGCCAGCTAAAATGGAGGAAACTTATCTGTGGTACTATAAACATAACCAAATACACATGGTTGGAGAAGTCATAGATCCTAGAGCACCTCTCACCCCTCATCAAAGAAGATTCTTTTTGCAACCAAAGGAGACTATTACAGAACTTCAGAACTGGTCAAACACAGAGAATAAGAATCTGTGGGATGCTTGCTCCTAAGTGATACATCTTCAAAGCTGCCTATAAGTGTAAGATGAATACTCTCTCTTGAGAATTTCCTTATGCAGCAGATGATGATTAACACAGAAACCCACAACACCCTATGCACAAAGAAAGAGGCCACAGAGTGTGTATCCATGAATAGGACACCTATTTCAAACTTCTGTCTCCCAAGGCTCAGGAATCATTGCAAAAGATGGGGAGGAAAGAGTCTCAGAAAAAGAGATGATGGATAACCACAAGGAAACAGAGCTTTTCATTGGTCAGTTACATATATGAATTCACTGCAGTGGTGACAGCCTGCACAAGACACATGCAAGCTCAAATTAGACAAAAATCCAGCATAGACATGTGGAGAGTTAGCGACGGAGGGAGGGGCTTTTGATGCCATCTTGGAAGAAATCCCAACCCAACCTAAAGTACTTACTTGCTTGGATGGGGAGAGGCAATCTCTTCTATGGATGGGACTCTTGGTAGGCTAACCTGACTCCAGTGGATGGACTCCACACTTGTCCCACTAAAGTTTTGCCTTCCCACTCTCTGTTTGGCCCACCCTCACTTTCTTCAGGGTCTTTTGCTTTAGATGCTATCAGACAAACCACATATTTTTATCTGAATTTTTTATTTTATATCTTGGGTTGGGGGAGGAAGGGAATTAACTTTCAAAAGCAAAGATCCGGTGCTTCACAAAAGGCAGACAGCCGATGCCCCACCCATAGCCACTGTTACCTTTCCCCCACGCCTCAAGGGCCCACAGTCTCGTCTCAGGTCCGTAAATGCCCTCTCTCCAGTCCACGCAGGTGTGACACCAGGGCCATCCTTATTCTCCCACCAGGCTATACCGGCTTCCTTCCAAGATGGCATCAAAAGCTGCTCCCTCTGTCGCTAACTCTCCACAGTCAATTCTCTTCAGTAGGCCCTGCCCTTTGGAGGAACGATGCTGCTTGGGACACAACACTAAAGAACATTTGGGGACACTGCGTAGGTCATTTTATCAGGGCCATCCTTATTCTCCCACCAGGCTATACCGGCTTCCTTCCAAGATGGCATCAAAAGCTGCTCCCTCTGTCGCTAACTCTCCACAGTCAATTCTCTTCAGTAGGCCCTGCCCTTTGGAGGAACGATGCTGCTTGGGACACAACACTAAAGAACATTTGGGGACACTGCGTACACACACACACACACACACACACACACACACACACATGACAGTACAATAAATTGGGCAAGGGGGTGTGGGAAGAAGCAGACAAGAGTGGGGATCTAAATACCATGAAAATATATTGTATGGAAACTGAAAAAAATACAATAAAGTTTTTTTGAAGACTTCAAAACTATTCCTTTAGAATATGTTAAACCTCACAGAATCTGACTTCTTAAACCATGTATCAACTAGATAGTGTCTAGTCTTTTTTTTTTTGGTTATTATAAACTGGTTTAGAAACCAAAAGGTGTTAAATCTTGACTCATTTTACCTCTGTGGTGACGGATTGTATGATCTCTTTGAATACATTTTTAAAATAATTCTAAATGGGTATTTAATAGATGAGAACTTATCTAGTATCAAATAAATACCATACTTTCCCATTCAAAAAAGAAGATAAAAACATCGTAATTTATATTCATCTTTTACTTATTTTTTAGATAGTTTTTTTTGTATTTCCCCAGGATGACCTAAATTCCTAATCCTTCTGTTTCAGCCTTCTGTAGTCTAGAATTAAGGCGTGTACCACAACTACTTGCATTAGATATGAATTTGTAAAAGCATAATAAAATTCTACTCAAAAAGGCATGTAGGAAATCTTTTTTTAATATGTATACATTTAAATTTTGTGTGTGTTTGTGCATACCTGTTTGAGTTTATGTGTATTATGTATATGCGTGTGCTTGCAGAGACAAGAACAGGGCACTGGAGACCCTGGAACTAGAGTTCAGAGCAGTTGTGAGTTGCCACTTGGGTGCCTGAAACCAAATCTTTCCTTTTTTCAAGAATAGCAAGCATTCCAATCTATGGAATCATCTTTCCATCCCCCTGTAAGTAAAAAATCATAAATTATGCATCATATTTGAGCAGAATCAAAGAAGTAACATAGGAAATTAGAAATTGTCTGAAGATTGATTCATGACCTCAGGTCATGATGATATATACTTCATAGTAATGATTTCTGTGTCTTCCACGTCTTTTAAAAAACATCGCAAGTGTTTTGCCCTTATAAATATTCCTGTATACAAACTTACTTTTAGTCTACAGTTGTACACACCACAGGAAGTTCTAGAATTTGATAAAGTCCTATATATACCAGAGATCCTAGACTTGAGCTGAATGCACTTATCATATGGCACTCTCAAAGACTCTGGGGGAAAGGGGAGTATTTTGTGTCTTTAAAGAAGATTAAAGTTAAAAGGTATATTACATAAGGAGACAAACAATTTTTGACAAAGGGATCTAATATGCAGGCATTTTATTTCATGTGACAATTTATGAGAAAACTTTTTTCCTCAGTGCCAACAGAAATTCAAATCAGAGTCACTTGAATATTTGGTCATCCATGTAAGAATGATGGGTTTGCTGAAACACAAGGAACTCTGAAACAGAGAGAGACTTACCCTACGAATGCATTAATGCCATCCTAGGAAACTTGGTAACACTCAAATACTGAGATCAAATAAAGTAATATCACTTGCAGCAGAAAAAACATATCCAGTCTCTGTGGTATAATCAGTATAATAATAAGTAAATAAAATAGTTCTGTATTCAATTGGTTAGGCCAACTTTATAACCAAATGAAACATTATACAAAAAGTATCTGACAAAATCTATTGATTCAAATGAAGAATACAACAGTGTTCAGTAAGAGGGAAAGTGATTAAATGAGTACAGTTTTAATGCCATCTGTAATTAGATATATGTGGAAGTTAACTGTCAAACAATGGAAGATAAATGGTTTGGCTTTATATGATTACATCATAAAAGATGAAGGCCTGATGTTATGAATTCAAAGGAAGCAGGCATCTTTGTAGATTTAACAAAGAAATCTCAGTTAAAAACAGAGAAAGAATCTGCAGATCCACAAAAAGTAGGGTATTAGAAGAATAAAGCACTCATCGGAAATAATGATTAGATTTCCTACAATAGCTATCAAGGTTAATCTAATGATTCAGCAAAAGCCATTCTTTTCATTTTCTGTACCATACAAAGGGTTTAGTACGGGGTTATTTAGTTCTCAGAACCAGACTGAAAACAGACTGTCGTGGGTCTAAATAGAGTTGACACTGGATACTTGCATCTAATCAGGGCATCCTATTTCCAAAGGGAAAGAATAGGGCTGGGTCAGTGTTTTGGGTGTCAGCAATTTAGTCGTCTGGCTTGCAAAGCTACAGAGGAGTAGTTGAAGAAAATGGATGCTTTGATGAAGTCTTTACATAAAGACTTTTTATTCTGGCTATCTAGGAGCTAAAGCCTTTCTAATAAGGTCTGTGCTTGGGAGAATAAAGAGAAATAATGCAGCCTCAAGAATTGAATGTCGACTTGTAACTGAAGAGCAGCATCTTCTGAGGGATGAACTCTCTACTTAGAAACTCATGACCTAGAAACTGGTTGAAAGTAAAATTTATATTGCACTAAATGGTGTGTGGGAAAATTTCACTTCAGTCTTATAAATTCATCAAGTTTCTATATGTATGAAGTTGTCTCCACTATAAAAAGATAGAAATCCCCTACTTAATTTGTTTCTCAGAAACATTGCAGAAAGATTTGCATAAAGCTCATATGAATGTATCTGCACTATATTTTCTTAGTCACTTTAGACAAGTAATTCACTGTTCAATATAGAAATTTATTTCTACTTGAAAAGAAAAACATATTTTTAATTGAAAATCAAGCACCAAGAAGTGAGCACCAGAGACAGTGATCTATGTTCCCTTCTAGAATTATATATGATGTGCCCATACTGTGCTCAGAACTGTCCAAGACCCTGGTGATAATCTCACTCTTCCTGATATGTTGGCTTTTTGGCTTACGTTTTCTTTATCAAGGAACTGGAAGCATATTAAAGAAAACTCTGATAATAAGAAATGAAAGGTAGAAAGAAAAATATTTATTTCAGATAAGAAAAGGCAACAAGAAAATTTTTCCTTACATTCAGAAAACAGTAAAGTACATTTGTATATATATATATAATCAACTTCTCACAGGAACACACTTAAAACAGCACTCTGTAAAATAATATATGGATAAAAATTATGGATTTTTTAGTCCTCATATTTTATGAAGCATTTTTCTTAAATCCTTCATGTGAACTGTGGACATCACTGTCTAGCCATCACAGCACCTCTTTATGAGTCATCTAACAGAGTTGTATAAAGCACATCATGTTTCCTTCTGTCTGTTTTCTAAAATATAGTATTTTAAAAATTCTGTATGATGCTGTCACTTGTAATTTAACCCCAAGCCATCAAATTAGAAGTTCTGTTTCTGTCACTTGCTTTTTTTTATCATTTCAACCAGTCTTGAGCTATAAATATTACCTGTATCATATTTCTATCTATAAGTTTTCAAAAGTGATCTTTGAGTAGGTCAGTCTTATTATTACCAGCGGATATGTTGTCCTAAGCTTATAAATGATTGATGCATCATAAAGACAATTGCATTTTTAAAGCCTCCTTAACATGAACTCTCTAAAGTATGCAAGGCTAGAAATGACTGTTCAGAGATGTGGGTCTTTATCAAAAAATTATTTGCATTGTTCTAAAATAGGAACTGAATAAGAGATAAGAACTAAATCTTGTAGGCAAAAAATATTGAATGCTTTTCCTAGGCCTTTAAAAAATGCATGATAATATTTTTGTCAATATGATACATGATGAGCATCACATCAGAAGTAACTATCCAAGACTGGTGTACTTGTCAGAGGAGGCAACTCTTGACTGGGGTCTTGGCATATAAGCCTGAGAAATATAATTGGAGGAGAAATGTGCTAAGAGACATGATGGTGCATAATTAGACAGAAAACTGCAACTAGGTTTAAAAGAATGCAGCATCAGGTTCCAAAGGGAGGAACTACAGAAGAGAAGTGGATTGGAACAGGAGGGAACTCAAAGAGGGCTTAGTGAATTGGAGAAAATAGCTTGTGCTAGTGTCACACAATGGGGAATCCCTGAAGGATTTGTAGAGAAGGAATATGAGCGTGTTTGACTGTTAAGTGGAAAAAAAGGCATTATTTAAAGTGGAAGGCATGGAATAAACTAGAAACAGCCCAAGTGAAAGTTTATAATGGCCTAATCATTTTCATAGTAATTAAGGGGAATGATGAAAGAAAGGATGTGTGTTTAACATTATTCTCTAATATTTAGTAATCTAATATATACCTGAAACACAGGATACAGAGTTTTAAAATTTCTAATGATTTCAGTCTATTTGTTAATGGTTTTTAGAAACTGTATTCCCCTGTCATTTATAAAATGGTAATATTAAGGATGATTTCAAGAAGTTTAAGGAAGAATATAATAACTCTTAAAGTATATGTGTTAAAAAAAATTCTGGTGAAATTAATGTCATTCTTCTTGCTTTTTCATTTGAAAAAAACTATTTCAGCCTGTAAAGTTATATACATATTTATGAAATCATAGTGATTTGGTGCTCTACAGGATAAACATACAAATTATATTTTTTAGTAGTTGAATATGCTATGATTTATTGTGTGAATGGAATATTTGTTTTTGAAATGTTTTATTTATTGAATTTTTTGTGTATTCACAATAATTCTTACTCATTGTGCTGGATAGCTTTAGTGTCAACTTGACACACCTGGGTTGAGGGAGCCTCAATCAGGGAATTGCCTCTATTGGACTGGCC
>NW_008352267.1:5759603-5774027 GCF_000622305.1 Nannospalax galili | reverse complement strand
CTGATGAACTGTGACCTGGGAGATGTAAGCTGAATAAACCCTTTCCTCCTCAAGTTGGTATTGGTCAGAGTGTTTTGTCACAGCAATGAAGAACAAACTAAGACACTCATATTTAGCCCCCTTTCCCTATCCACACCCTCCATTGACCCCCCCCCCTCCACATATATGATAAGGCTTAGCAAGTTAAGTTCCCATATCAAGATATCCACTGAAAGCTCACCCTTGTGGTCTAGTCAGCCTATCTACAGTCACTGCTTTAAAGTACATCAACCCTCCCTCATTCAGCAGTAATCAGCTGCGAGTAGTTCCTAAGCTAAAATTGGGGCCTCCAACCCATTTCCCCAGTTATATGCTAATAGAACTGATTCAGTGTCTGGTAGGCTTTGAATAGGTCTTGTGTTTGCTGTCAACATTGCTGTAAGTTCATATGAGCATGGTCCAAGGATCCTGTAATACTGTTTTGTTATGGCCATGCACCTCCTCCCCTGGTTTTTATAATCTTTCTACCCCACCCCTCTTCAGGAATTCCCCCTGAGCCCTATATGGATAAAGTTTAATATAGGAGTTGTATACAGGAACCCACACACTATAGTCTCTTATTCACTACACTTTGGCCAGTTGTGACCTTTGTGTTCATTGTTCTCTGTTGCATAAGGAACAGTTAGTGAAAGTTGAGGGAGGAAGCAGTATTTTCTATACCCCATGTTCCATTATGTTCCATGAGCCTTAGATGAAGAAGTTTCACTGTAGATGTGTGACTTGGGGTTGGGCATCTCACTTATTCTCTGTGTGTAACAAGTTGTGGGACTCTGTAATAGTCTCCACTATTGCAAATGAAACGTCTTTGAAGAGCGGTGACGAACATATTTGTCTGTAAATGTAAGGATCCATACTTAGCATATAGCAAGAAATTACATTTGTCTAGGGATGTAACAGATTTATGATTAACTATAAGACCTCTGACCTCTCCAGCCATGTGTATTAGGCTATGTTTACAGTGCCACACATAAGTTCTCTCTCATTGAATGGACTTTAAGTCCAATTAGGTAGCTGTTGATTACTTCCAAGATAAAGTTTTCACTACTGCACAAATATTGTTTGCTGTTCTGTTTATCATTGTGGTTATTGGGCTTTAAAGCTAGTGTTGTACCATTGATTGAATCTCCCTTAACAGCTTGCATAGTGTTTTTCCAAAACTGTGAGAGGTATTTTGAGGAAGGAGGCTTCCAGGTCAGTGAATGTAATATTTGGAAGAAGGTATATATATTAAAAAAATGACAACTGAAGTCCAAAAAGCATTTGTCAATTAAATTGTATCAAATTGAAGAGTGGTTATAAGGTATTGTTAAGAAAAGTACACAGTACACATGCATGTCAAATCTGTAGGGAGAATATAATTGTACCTGAACAAAAAAGAAATGTCTGACATTTTCTATGACATAAATATCCATTTTGTTGCAAGTTTCTTGTTAGAATTAATTTTACAAGATACATTTCAAAATACAAATACACACAATTTTAGGTCAAAGTAGAGTATTAAAATGACTATTAGTCTTCAGATGATATTTCTACTGCTTTCTTATTAAAATAAATTTGTAATTATAAATTTATAATAATTTTAATATACTAAATCTTCCAAGGCTTCATACTGTAGAATCCCTAACTAAAATGATTTTCACTCATTATTTCGCAGACAGCACCTCTCTTTTTTATAATCATATATTTATTCCATCCTCAACATACATTATTTTTTCTATTTCAATTATATTTTATATTTATTAATGCAATATGTGCACTATGAACTATTCTAGTAAGTTTGTGATAGAAAAAAGAAATGTCATAGACTGACTATTTTAGCAATAAGCATTTCTATCTCCCAGTTAATGAAGCTGGAAAATCTAGTCCTGAGCTCAACAGAGGAAGTATGTACTGAGGACTCTCTTCCTGGTTTACAGGTGCTTCTTTTCCCACTTTATCCTGTCCTGACAATGGAATGAAGTTAGAGCTTGCTATAGATTTCTTTTAATAATAATTTAGGAAAAACAAATCTTATTTACAAAAGGTTTATATAGAGATCTAACTACTTCCTAAAAGAATCACCTCATAATGTCAGCACATTGGGAGTTAGGATTTTGATACCTTTAGGAAAAACCAACATTCAAATAAGAATAAGTCCTTTATTAGTGTTAACCATCTAACTCTAGGAGAGCCTAGGTAGTTTGTCCTGTCTCTCTTTTACAGATCAGAAATATAAAAGATTACATTCATTTCACATAACAAGGTGAAAACATTGCTATGTAGAGCAGCCATGCAAATTGATTTACTGTCCAGGGACCTGTATGTGGTTAACTCATCTTTCACAATGCAAAATCAACATTCTCAATGAACAGTGAATACATTCATGCAGACTTTCAAAAGTTTAGAGGTAATTGCTATCTTAAGGAATTTTGCCTAATGTTAAATTATTAATATATTTTTCAAGGTATAAATAAGCTGAAAAAGCAGTATCATTGATTGTGTGTTATCTAGTATATAATCTTTTCCCATATTTGAATTAGGTCATACACACTAGGTAGGAATGAACTTAATACATCTGTTTTGTATATATATATATATAAACTACCTTCTAAATATTTGTATTTATGCTCATAGAGCAGTTCTGCTCTTGTCCTTGGGAAAAGCAAAGCAAAGTATTGATATTAGGCAATTATTGAGCTCAAAGCCCCAGATAATACATCTATATCAGCCCCTCCAATGCCAAGAGAGCATCACAGAAGTGGTGTCAGAAAAACTCTAAGACATGGAGGATGGAAGGAATGCCCAAGACACACTTTTCTACCTATCACATGACTTTTAGGGGCATGAACACACAGCAGCTGTGGCTACCTTCACAAGGCTTGTATATACGCATGAGCAAACACACACACACACAGCATGAAAGTAGAAGGGGGTATAGTCAGTAAGAAGAAGGCAGTTAACAGGAATAGGATGGGGTATAAAAATAATCATCGTTCATTATATGTATGCATGGACTTATCAAAATTAAAAATAGAAAATTAATTATAATTTTACTATTAGCTTTTCACATCTAATTCCACATTGTAATTTTACTATTAGCTTTCAACATTTGAAATTCTGTTTGTATAAATACACCAAAAATTTTTGCTTTGCTTTGGTTTGCTGAATGAGTTTTAACAAGCTTAGTTACTGCCTCTGATAATTTTCTGAATTTTAAAAACTGTTGTTCCACAACATCAAGAACACTGAGTGTTATGATTAATGTTTGTCTTGCACTTTATTTATGCATATGTCCTCTCTTTCCATGTCACAGGAAGCAGATGTCATAAACAAAGAAAATTGGTGGCAATCAAAGTTCTGCCAATGTTCTATGCTACACATCAAACTCCTGACATTTCTGAATATTACCTTGTCATCTATTTGAGTGCATTATTTTACCTCACTCAGAATCATAAAAGTTACAGTAGGGGCAGTACTGAACTGAGATTACCCTATCTTCCATTAGCTAGGTCAAATTGGTATTAAGAATATCTGAATATGCAAAAAGAGAGAAGAGAGAAAGAAAGAGAGGAGACAGAGAGAGAGAGAAAGAAAGTGGAAGGTGTAGGGACTCAGGTTTGCTTTGCTTAGCAGGGGACCTGCTGGGAACCTACGTGAGCTGGATGGTTCCAGCAGGCCTCCAGTACATAGGTGGTGTTGGTATCAGAGCAGTTGAGTTGTCCCTGAGGGTCGGAGGTAACATTGGGGGCCACACGCAAATGGGGGTAGGTGGCCAGGATATCGTGTGATCAATGGATGTAAGGATTTTGTTTTTGGCATCAATAGAGGGATTGGTGTTAGTGCAAGTGCTGCTGGAAAGCTGAAGGCCCTGAGGCATTTAAGAAGTAGAGAGAAGAATAATTATGCCTGTCAGGAGTAGGTAAGTGACGATCCAAGATGGGTCAAGCAGTGTTTTTAGATTAGACCAGATTTTCTCTAAGAACCCTGAATTGATGTCCAGCATGGGGGCATGGGTATAATTTAGAGCAATAATTTGTTAATTAGTAATATAGAGTAATTAAGAAACTTTTGATTCCAGTGGCCGTGGATATAGTGTGTGAGTTGTAGGTGCGCTTCAGTAATATTCGAAGCTGAAGGCCCTGTCTGCCAGTAACAGCCTCATGTCCATGCAGGCGTGTGGACCACAGAGGTCCCAGTTACCAAGTATTGATTTATGGTTGGTATGGGAGATCTTGTTGTTGTAACACATTAATTGCCTGGTGAAGATACTGATTGATAAGGGACTAAGTATGAAAGATAGAGGAGGTTTACGGCTGAAGTGACAAAAGGTAGGGATGGCATGGTTGGGCTTAGGGTGGCATCTCTACCACAGTATAGGGAGCGTGAGGGAAAAGGGTGCAAGGGAGCATGTGCATGGGCAGTTGGGGAGTGGTCGGCATAGAATGGCAGGGCAAAATGGGGGTGGAGGGGTGGCAGTCCCCTCCGCCTCCCCTGTTATTATTGTCCCCAGTGCAGCAAGGACTGAGGTTACATCGGTGTTGTTGAGGGTAGGGGAAAGACCCTGGAGTTTAAGCATGTAACCCGAGGATGCACTGCCAGCATAATCTTGGACGGTCAGGTTGAACAGCCCAATGCATAAGGATGCGCTGTTGGTAGTGAAGCATAGAGAGTTATTTAGGGGCCAGGAGCCACTGACTAATTCCCAGGAAGTAACTGGGTCCATGGTGGGGAGACCAAGTGTAGAATTAGTTGAATAGAGGGTGGGGTAGGCTTGGGAATGACCCTTTATGGCAGTTCCATCTAGTAACAGGGTCATTAGTGGGGAGTGGTTGAGGATTTGGAGAGTCCATAATATTTGTTTCATTTCCCCTCTTGTGGGACTGAGGGGGGTCTCTGGGTCCTGGGGGTCCCGTTGGTCGGTTGCTGGTTTCACATCTCTTGCTGGGACCCATACTGGCTTTGTTTCTGTCTGAAGAAACACACAAGCATAGCCTCACCCTCTTGTTAACAAGGGGGTGGGTGGTTGGCATTGACATGTTACGGGGTCTTTCCATCTCATTAGTGTCAGGGAATCTGCCAATGTGGACAGGTTTTCATTGCAACAAAAGAGTCTCCAAGGAAGTGGTCAAAGCCTCAATAGGGCCCACCCTGTGGTCTAAGTCCTGGTAGCGAGTACCCATTTGTGAATGTTATCATTGCGGACAGGAGCAATAGCATTACGAGTAGGGATGTTTAGGTCCTCCCAAGTTAATTGTTTGATAAGCACCTCTCTGGTGGGTCCAGACTCCAACCTCTGTTCTACTGCCTCGGTGACAAGGGTAAGGAAGTCCATTAAGGACTCCCCTGACTGTTCAGTCAAATTATGGAAAAAGACTTGTGGGTCATCGGGGGAGCAACATTTAAGGGCCTTAAAGGCCAAAACAGAAACTTGTTGAAAATAGGCATGGAGGCCAATAGTAGACTGAGAGATAGTGTCAGTATATTGTCCGTATACTGTGAGCATGTCCAACGTAATCTTGAGACCATATTTGAGATTTAGGTGTGCCTGGTTTTCAGCCTGATTGTCATAGGCTGTACACCAGTTTAGAAAGACTGAGGGTTCTAAGACTGCCTTTTGTAAGTTATACCAATCACAGTGGGTTTGTAAATGTAGGGACCACTGGCAAAGAACCTGTTCAAAATATGGGGAGTCAGGGCCTCATTGCTTAGCTGCCTTGCAGATAAGAATGAGATCAGCAAGTGGGGTCGGCAGCCATGGACGCTGTGCCACATTGGGGCCGATGTTAACAGGAAATGCAGATAAAGGCGGGTGAGGCTTTAAGGAGGGAGGGGCACATTAGCAGGGGAAGGGGTGGGATGATTTCTGTGGGGGTGAGAGGAACTCCTTCCACAGGTAGTAGGGCAGGGGAATTTCTCGGCATGGTAGCTCTAGGAGAGTATCCTGAGATATAGGCAAAGGGGCTCCTTCCTTATTAGAAGTGGGCTCAGAGGCAGTGTCCACCTCCGGGTCAGGGGGTCTGGGACCTCCAGATTGAAGTACTAGCCAGATCTACACTAGATTGCTCCCAGCAGTGTTTATTGTGAACCGAGATGACTTCCTCAGGAGAGGCTAGCAATGACGGCTAGGAAGATTGGTACGAATGATGTCGGGGTAGGGATCCCTGACCCAACCTCCCTTTTTCAGGACAGGAAGAGGACCCACATCCATGTGTCAGGGTCTCACATGTTTTCAGGGGAGACCCACGGAGCCAAATTAGTGGTTTCATCCCAAAAGTGTTTGATATATTTTGATTTCACTTTCAACCCTCTGATTTTAAGGAGCACCTTGAGTGCTGCTGTTTGTAGTACCCTGCATTGTGGTGGTAAATTACCCATTGTGAGAGGGTCTCACAAAGGGGAATTCACCACAAAAGTAGAAGATGAGGATGACTACCAAGGGGGCACAAAGGAAGCAAAGAAGCACTGTGAGCCACTCGGATGTAAACTGCCCCACCAGGTAAAGGTGTATCAGATCCAAATATCTTGTGCTCAGTGAGGGACTTCTGGAGGCCGTGACACCTCCAGCCGTATGCTCACACAGTGTCTCCAGGACAGCAACAGGGTGACCCGAAGCCTGGGCTCTGAGTTCGGGGTGGACCAGTCCTTATGTGAACTCACAGGGATGAGCCAAGAGGGGGGAGGTGCCGACGTGGGCTTCGGGACCATGTGGTGGAGTGTGCCTCCGTGATCTAACAAACTAGTCCAACAATAAAGATGACAGACAGGGTGGAGGGGACAGAAGAGGGAGCTACTCACCCTCGAGAAGCCCAAGAAACAGACAAATCCAGGGGCCTACTTACTGAACGAACCGAGCCTCTGGGTGTTGCTGACACCATGGGCAGGGGTTCCTGTTCAGGCGCCAGGTGTTGCAGGTTCTCCTCAGGCCAGCTGTGATGACCCTAACCTGGATGAGGTCCCCTGCTGATTGGGGGGACAAGAGGTGTGGAGTCATGACACACAGACCCCATGAGTCAGGTAGAAGCAAGCACTAGGCGAGGTGCTGCAGGCTCCTTTAATGCAGGAGGGGGCAGGCCTTACATTTCCCTTTTCTCCACCCCCAAGTCCCTTTAGTCAGTGTGTCATTTTCTGATTGGTCTGTGCCATGCAGTCTGTCAGCAGTCACTGGGCTTGAGAGCAGGGTACAGAGGCGTGGGCTCCTTTTGGTGAGCTATTTGCAGACCAAGAAGTGAAGTGAATTCTCTATGAATCCCAGGGCTCTGGGTCCACACCATCTTTGGAGGCCTCCTGCTACAATTCTTAAATAAACCTTGACTAGAAATCCTTAGACTAGTTGACTAAGCTATGACCTTGGAAAATTTAAGATTATATATTATCTTTGTTTCATCCTTAATAAATTATAACAAACCTACACAGCCCTCCATCACTTGCTTAGGTTTTCTCATTTTTCACATATAAATCCTTAATAAAATACCTCCACTCCTATATCCTTCTAACATCTTTTACCCTACCATTCTCTTTCTTAATAACCATGAGACATAACATTAACAAATATATTTTTCATGTGATAATTCTTTTCATGAAGATATTAAACAATGTTTATCCCCTTCTAAGGTTCTAGTGTCAAACAAATGTTTGATTACATTAAAGTTTTCCTGGGGAACCAAGGAATTTACTGAGCTTACTTACAGAGATGACTGAGGGGTTTCTAAGGTATGTGGGTGACCTCATAGTATTTACACAGGAAAGCCTTTACCTAGCATGGATCAAGCCTTTTCTTCCTAGCTTTCCCCAGATTATATATTTTAGTCCTTTCCAAACACAGGAGACTATATGTGATTAGGGCCAAATTATATACAGTTGGCTAGGAAGAGCAGATGGAGACTCGGTGAGCATCCAATGACCCTGCTTTCCCCCCCTTCAATTAAATAATATGATAGTCAACAAGCCCAATTATGATGATCTTTTGCTAGTGGACACAGTTGAAGTCCTGAAGGCAGTAGTTGTTTGACTCAGAAGAGAGTAATGTGTAGCATCATTTTATTAAAAAACATGGAATCTAAATTACACACATAAGATAATGCAATAAGTTAATAGTTCCTGTGTACACACTGTGTTTTATAACCCTAACCCAGGATTAGCCATCACATTAAGGATACAGTCTAGCACACAATCTTTACTTAAGACACCGTAGTCTTAGCAGAATTGGCTATACATCTGTAAGACAAAACAAGCTATCTGGAATGTCTCCCAAACCTTTGCCTCCTTCTCCAGATTGTCCCCCCAGAGACTCTCATCCTTTTATTATGAGCAACCATGACAAAAGGTGACACTATTGACTTAGTCACTATCACTCCATCATTGGTGTGGGCTCAGGGGTATCTGTATCCTCTCCTTCTTCATTAGTGACCCTAAAGAAGAGAGAGCCTGTTTGACATTATTTATTATTACAGACATGACCCTCTAACTACCTGAAACATTAATGGATTCTTTCTTCATTTTACCTGGTTAATCTTATCCTGCCTGATCAGGACTCCATCATGCATGAAACCATTGGAGTAAACATTGGCCCTGTTGCACTAAGGAAATTAGCCAATTTCTAGTGATTATATAAGTTAGGAATGTTTCCTGATCTGGCTCCCTTGTGGACTGAACCTTAATGTCATTTTAAATGTTCCCTCTGACCCTTTCCCTAGAAGTTCCAAATTGTTTATCCATATTTTACTTTTAAACTAAGGTAAGACTGTTAACTTGTATGGTGAATTCCTTTGAAGGGGGCTGTCAGTATGGATTGGAAAAAACATTTCATAATTTATTATACATAATCTTGGATTAAGTACCCATAACCTGGAGATTAAGGAACACAGAAAACAATGGTGCCTAAAAGAACTTGCGAAGAGACAATTTCACAATACTCTTTCCATTTAGTCTGTCCATGACATTGTAACTAGAAACACCCAGGGCATGATGCAGCAGGAACAAAAGCAAGAATAGAGCAACTGAGCATCAGACAGGGAAATACTCTATTCCAGAGCAAAACAGGCTTATAATCACAGTGTAGAAAAGGGAGGGATTAAGACCAGTGGAGCTGGCATCTTAAGCCTCCCACCCAAGTAGGCTATCCCTTTTTACCTCCCATTGTTCTAACTATGTGCTGGTAGCAGCTTGTCTATTGTAAGGTATTGCCCTGGAGTACAGCAAATTCCCATGAGCTTCCCAGGTCGAGCCATCACAAAGTGTCAGCTCCCTTTGTTCCTTGAAGGCATATGGCTAGAAAAACTTTAAGTTCCTTTTATAAATTAACAAATATAGTATGCAAAACATTGAGAATTCAAAATAGTCACTTTTAGAAATGAGTAAATATATCATATAAAAGATGTCAAAATCCAAAATAATCCCTTTAAAACTACCAGGTAAAGATGTCATGCAAACAATGTCAAAACCTAAAAAGAATTACTTTCAAAAATCAATAAAAATGTCAAACAACGTAGAAACTTAAAATAGTCATCTTTAACAATCAGTAAAAATAGTTAAACAGCAAAAAGTTAAAACTCAAAGTAATCCCCTTTAGAAACAGGCCCAAACAATGGTAAATTTTAAACTCCCATTGTGGTGATCTGGTATTACTCCCTTAGTCTGAAATAAAAATTCATTGCTTTTCTATGACATCATCAAGAAACCAAAACAAAAATAAATTGGCTGGTAAGTTTTTGGGTATCGCCATTTTGGATCATGCCATGTGGTTGGATTAAGATAGCAGCAAGGTCACACAGGTCACTGCCATTTTGAAAATTTTACTGTCCAAGATGGCACCCAAGCCATGTGACCATGCCCATATTGATGATCTCATCATCCAAGGTGGAGACCAAGTCACATGTTTGTCTCATTCTTGGTCACCATGATGGTGACCAGGCCATACGGCCATATTACTGAGCACAGTCCCATGATAAAACACGCTGATCCCCCACCAGGATTCAAGCCCTGTGGAATTCACATGCCTCACAGATTAAATGTGGACAGCAACCATTTTTAATTTTACCAAGCACCCCAGTTAAGTTAGACTTGATATAAAAGGAGAAAGCACCCTCAGATACATATAGGTCCCAAATAGAAAAGCAAAGCAAAGGAGTCCATGTCTCTCACCAACCATTGAAGCTGTAAACGCAAAGCAAAGTTCTCCAGATCTCTTCATTCCTAGATACAAGCTACGCAGGAAAAGAAACTCATGAAGGCAGCAAAAGGAACAGGGTGCATTTCCAGTACATAAATCAATGGATTGTTGCTCTGGAAGCATATATCTTGCCAAGCATGGCCTGTGCCTTTCCATGTACACTGAGACTTAAAATGCTTAGATCTAGTTAGAAAAGCAGGTGCCTCAGGACCACATGGTCTCAGCAAATCTTGCTTGGTGCCCAATAGGGCCTAAGATCAAAATTTGAAGCCCCTCTGCCTGAGAAAATGTTCAGGGGAAAAAAAATGGCTTTTAAAATATTTTTTCCATTTGTCCACCAAAGCTGCCTAGCCAATTCAGCCTGAATGTCCTGAGGCAAGATAGCAAAATTAATAAGGTTCACCTGATAGCTTACAGAGCCAAATTCTGTGCATGCTTGAAAATCTCAGCATGATCACCAAATAAATAGGTTATTAGAATTTTGGGGTATCTTTGTGGTCACCAATATGAAACTGGGAGAAAGTGGGTCTCCTAGAGAGTTCTTAGTTTCATTCATAAAAGAATTTAAGAATGGACCTTTTACAATTTTATTAGAATCTTAAAGAAAAATTCTCAGGGCAGGTGAGCTGGTACTCTTGACAGCTGCCTTGAGGACATGAATAGTGGGAAGAAGTAAAGAAAATCTCGAAACAATGCAAGTTTAGAGCCCGCATGGAGGTCAGACGTGGTTGACTTGCAGCCACCTGGCTGGGAGAAGGAAGCTTTAGAGAAAAAGTGAAGAAACACAAGATGCTAGGGGCAGCCCAAAGACTTAAAGAAAGCATGTTTAGAAATAAAGGCATGAAGAAGAAAAGGAGAAATTATGCTTTCCTGAAAAGTTCAGGAAAGCAGACAGACTTACAGAGACCTACATGACTGTGGCTGGTCTGGAAGTTCTGCAGGGATCTGAGCTAGTTCCAGGCAGGAAATATTCACTACCTTATTAACACACCAGGTATTCTGCCCATCTATTTAGCACAACTTAAGGTGAACCTGCCTTCCTGGGAGTTGTTCTATCACCAGGTAATTGACAGTGAGACTGGAAAATTGGGTCCTTCAACAGATAGGCTAGACTTTTATTTTATAGTCAGGACCAGTTCAATTTGTGGGGCTTATTGATATTCTAACATTAGTTTTATTATTTTGCTCATCAACTGTCCTGTGAAAGATTTGTTTCCTCCACTTGAGTGTATATTCCAAGAAGTCAAAAGCACTTTGGTTAACTGTTACCCCTTCAAAATCAAGACACTACTGGGTCTGGGGCATAAGAGATGTTCAATAGTGATCAAAATTTTAAATATAATATTCAAAATAGTGCTGTCATTATCACATCCTCTTTACCACTATATCCAATTTAAAGCTGTGTGTCATGAGAGCTCTAATACATGATAACAATAAAATAATACAAGTAATAGAACTGTTCACTAATAGAAAATAAATTGTCAGATTTCAGGACTTAGAAATGCCTCTTAGGTTTGCTAGGTAAGTTATTATTATTTCCAACAATAAGGCTTATTTTTATTGTAAGGAGCATAATATGTTTGAAAAAATTAATGTGTTCTTGAAATACCAGTCACAATGAAAATGACTTAAATTCTGAAAATTAACAAAGTCTGCATTCAAATTGGGTCAATAATTGTTTTGGGGCTGGGATAGAGTTCAGTGTTGAGTGCCTGTCTAACATGTTCAAGCTCTGGATTCAATTTTAAGTACTGGAAAAAAGACAGGATAAAATGGTCATCAATAAAGAGTAATGTTGATTTGAAGCAAAATAACAGCAAATTAATCCATTGAATACAAATGGTAATGATATTCCTGAAATATGAACAAAAAAAGATTAGCTTCCAAAACCCAATGAAACAATTAGCACAAGCAAATAACGATAAAATATCCCAACTACGTCACCAGTGGTTAAGGACCACTTTTGTGTATCTCATTAAGAAGAGAAAGTTCATGGTTTTATCGGGAAACAGGCACAGTTTATTTCTAAACTTAAACACACAGGGATTTTTCAATACTTGCAAGTGAAATTGAACTAAACAGCATTTTTTTTTCCTCTACCAATTTCCTACATCTAACAGTTAATTTCTAAATTTAAATGTCTCATGTGAATTTGGAAAAAGAAAGTCTATTTCTTATAAATGAGAACATCTCATCAGAATCATAATTGTATTTCTCATAATTTCACTGCATTTTTAATTTAATGTAGATTATCTTTTAGCTGCATTTGTCACTACATGTATTTGTAACATAAATTCCAGATATAGTATTGCTTCATTTATTCACAACACAGATACAATATTTATTTGCACTCTTCTCCTACGAAAGCATTCTGATTTCTGTAAACAGTCAGTGTGAGCTTCACCTTTTCGGGCTCTAGCAGGAGGAGCTTTTTTGATGCTCTAGTCTTCTGAGATCTGTTTCACATATGCCCTCAAACTCTGTAGGTATTCATTGCTTTACAATTGATCCATTCTTGAAGGATATTTATATATGGATGATTTTGATTCATTCCACTTTGCCTCCCATCTAAAAGAATTACCACAGTGATTTCTGTGGATGATCACTTTGCCAGGTAACAGGTTAAAGGGGCCAATGAATTATATGAACCACTAATATAAAATCCTCTTTCAAAAGTTTGAATTTCATTTTGTTGGTTATGAAATGATGACTATTTAAAACAGATTGGATTGATGATTGTGATGGCTAATCCTGGGTGTCAACTTTATTTGATCTGAGATTAACTGAAATGAAAGAGATCTTCTGGATTGGATCATCTAAAGCTGGAAGACACACCCTAAATGTGGGTGTTACCTTCTGATGGCAGTCGGTATAAAAGACCAAGGCAGAGGAGAACGCAGGGCTTTTTGCAGCTTGCCTTCTCTCTCGCTGGTGAGTTCGTCTTGCTGCTGTAGACTGAAGACTAGCTGATATTTTGGAATTTGTAAGACCTTCAGCACCGGATTGGGACTACTGAGACATGCAGGCTTGTGGACTGAGCGACTACAGATTCTCAGCCTCTCTAGTGTGGTGCAGCCATTGTTGGACTACTCGGACTCTATGTTGTGAGCTACACTGATAAATCTCTATACATATTCATTCTACTGGTTCTGCTTCTTTGGAGAACCCTGACTAATACAGATTGTGGTAACAGGAGTGGTTCTAGAGAAACAAAAATGAAAGGATGAATTTCTATAATGGGCTTGTTGGTATTTGGAGCAGGCTCTCCAAGTCAGAGTCTTCAGATAGCATGGAGAGTACTGAAAATCTGTGGTGTAGACTATTTGAAACAATTATGGAGATAGACCCATTTGAATCTCCTAACTCACCTCTTGTGAGGAGCAAGAAATTTAGTGACTCTATACATAAAACATTTGATGATTTGTGGAAAAATAAGAAAAATAATGATGCTGGCTGGTTACTTTTAGCATCTCTGGATAAAGTGATGAAGATAAACAATGAGCTTAATGACAAAATTGACAAGCTCCATATTCGAATCAACAGTTTAAATGTTTCCAAGTGTGCCCTGGAAGAGAATCATCTCTCCAGCAGCCAGAGAGCTAAAGATGAAGAAAATCAAGCTGGAGCCCTTATTATACGTTTGGCTGACCTACAATGTAAATTTAATTCCCAGCCTCGAAGGGTGTCAGCATTAAAGGTGAGGCATTGGTAGGAAAAGATTGGAATCCTGACACGTGGGATGGAGATGTTTGGGAGAACCCTGAGGAGGCTGAGGATTTAGAATCCTCAGATGCTGAGGAATTTGATTCACCTGATGAACTAATTGCCCCACCCTCAGCAGACCCACCCTCTCCAACCTTGCCTGAGGCAACTAATCCCATTGACGAAGGTAATCCCTTTCAGCAAAAGGAGGCTGATATCCCTCAGGGCCCAGTTATTATTTCCTCTAGACCTATAACCAGACTCAAAGCTAAGCAGGCCCCTAGAGGAGAGATAGAAAGTGTGGTCCATGAGGAGGTGCACCACACCGCTAAAGAACTTAGTGAATTTGCTAATTCTTTCAAACAGAAATCTAATGAATATGTCTGTGAATGGATTTTAAGGGTATGGGATAATGGTGGAAGGAATATAAAATTGGATCAGGCAGAGTTTATTGACATAGGCCACCTGACTGGAGATACTAGGTTTAATATGGAAGTTCATGCTGTTAAAAAGGGGGTTAAAAGTTTATTTGATAG
>NW_008352267.1:5758756-5759146 GCF_000622305.1 Nannospalax galili | reverse complement strand
GGACCTGTGATATGGGCTAATCATTCATGGTGTTTCCAGGGACCACATACATAAGAAGCCTACTAAGATTTTATTTGATCTGTATAAGCAGAAAAGCTCTAGGATGAATGACAGGAAGTCGGTATTGGATTGTAGCAATAATCTCGCTCAGTCAACCAATTTCCAGACTTGAGAGAGTTTACAGATGCAGAACTCATTGAATGAAGGGAAGGCCAGGTGCCCTTGAGGAAGGATTTGTAACAGTACCAAAGAGTTATGCTGTTCGCCTCTCACCCATCCTTCACCAGAGGGACCTGCGGCCTTTCACTAGAGTAACTGTACATTGGGGGAAAGGAAATAATCAGACATTCCGTGGCCTATTGGATACTGGTTCTGAGTTGACACTGATTC
>NW_008352267.1:5755832-5758241 GCF_000622305.1 Nannospalax galili | reverse complement strand
TGTGCCATAACTTGGTTCGAAGGGATCTTGATTCCCTGACTTTTCCACAAAATATCACACTGGTCCACTATATTGATGATGTTATACTGATTTGATACAGTGAGCAGGAGGTAGCAAACAGTCTGGACTTGTTGGTTAAGCATATGTGCATGAGAGGATGGGAAATAAATCCAACCAAAATTCAAGGGCCTTCTACCTCAGTGAAATTTCTAGGAGTTCAGTGGTGTGGAGTGTGCAGAGACATTCCTTCTAAGGTGAAGAATAAGTTGTTGCATTTGCCCCCCCCTCCACTAAGAAAGAAGCGCAATGCTTGGTGGGCCTGTTTGGATTCTGGAGGCAGCACATTCCTCATCTGGGTGTATTACTACGACCCATATATCAAGTGACTCGGAAGGCAGCTACCTTTGAATGGGGCCTGGAACAGGAAAGGGCCCTTCAACAGGTCCAGGCTGCTGTCCAAGCTGCTCTGCCCCTTGGGCCATATGATCCAGCAGATCCGATGGTGCTTGAGGTATCAGTGGCAGATAAAGATGCTTTTTGGAGTCTCTGGCAGGCCCCCATAGGGGAATCACAGCGAAGGCCATTGGGATTTTGGAGTAAGGCTTTGCCTTCATCTGCGGACAACTATTCTCCCTTTGAAAGACAGCTGTTAGCCTGCTATTGGGCCTTAGTGGGAACTGAATGTTTGACGATGGGCCACCAAGTCACCATGAGACCGGAGCTGCCCATCATGAGCTGGGTGTTATCTGACCCCCAAAGCCATAAAGTAGGCCATGCACAGCAACAATCCATTATCAAATGGAAGTGGTATATATGTGATCAGGTTCGAGCAGGCATGGAGAGCACAAGCAAGTTACATGAAGAAGTTGCCCAAATGCCTGTGGTTTCTACTCCTGTTACGATGCCTTCTGTTCTCAAGCATTCACCTATGGCTTCATGGGGTGTGCCCTATGATTGGTTGACTGAGGAAGAGATTAGGGCTTGGTTTACAAATGGTTCTGCACGTTATGCAGGCACTACTCAGAAGTGGACAGCTGCAGCATTACAGCCAATTTCTGGAACAACCTTGAAGGACACTGGGGAAGGAAAGTCTTCACAGTGGGCAGAACTTCGGGCAGTGCACATGGTCGTGCATTTTGCTTGGAAGGAGAAATGGCCAGAAGTGCAATTATATACTGATTCATGGGCTGTAGCCAATGGTTTGTCTGGATGGTGAGGGACTTGGAAGGAGCATGATTGGAAAATTGGTGAGGAAGACATTTGGGGAAGAAGTATGTGGATAGATCTCTCCAAATGGACAAAGGATGTGAACACACTTGTGTCAAATGTAAATGCTCATGAAAAAGTGGCTTCAGCAGAAGATGAGTTTAATAATCATGTAGATCGGATGGCCCACTCTGTGGATTGTCAGCCTCTTTCTTCAGCTGTCCCTGTCATTGCTCAATGGGCCCATGAACAAAGTGGCCATGGTGGCAGAGATGGAGGTTATGCATGGGCTCGACAGCATGGACTCCCACTCACGAAAGCTGACCTGGCTACAGCTGCTGCTGAGTGCCAGATCTGCCAACAGCAGAGACCAACACTGAGCCCCCGATATGGCATTGTTCCCATGATGACCAGCCTGCAACCTGGTGGCAGGTTGACTACATTTGGCCACTTCCATCTTGGAGGGGACAGCATTTTGTCCTTACAGGAATAGACACTTATTCTGGTTATGGATTTGCCTTTCCTGCATGTAATGCTTCTGCCAAAACTACTATCCAGGGACTTACAGAATGCCTTATCCACTGTCATGGTATTCCACACAGCATCGCTTCTGACCAGGGAACTCACTTCACAGCCAAAGAATTGCGACAGTGGGCCCATGGTCATGGAATCCATTGGTCTTACCATGTTCCCCACTATCCTGAAGCAGCTGGCTTGATAGAACGATGGAATGGTCCCTTAAAGACACAGTTACAGCGCCAATTAGGTGGCAATAGCCTGGAGGGCTTGGGTAGGGTCCTCCGGAAGGCACTGTGTGCTTTGAATCAGCATCCAATATATGGTACAATTTCTCCTATAGCGAGGAACCATGGGTCCAGGAATGAAGGGGTGGAAGTGGAAATGATTCCACTCACTATCACCCCTGGTCACCCTCTACTGGCTTAGATGTTTTGGTTCCAGAAGAGGGAGTGCTTCTGCCAGGAGAGACAATAAACATTCCATTAAACTGGAAGCTAAGACTTCCCCCTGGACACTTTGGGCTTCTGATGCCCTTAACTCAGCAGGCTAAGAAAGGAATAACAGTATTAGGAGGGGTGATTGACCCAGACTACCAGGGGGAAATTGGACTTGTTCTCCACAATGGAGGTAAAGAAGATTATTTCTGGAAGGCAGGAGATTCCTTAGGGCTATTTTTGGTGTTAC
>NW_008352267.1:5749073-5755316 GCF_000622305.1 Nannospalax galili | reverse complement strand
ACTCTCTGAAGGGCTGGCTTTGTTGACAAGAATTCCTTCATCCTATTTGAGTCATGGAAGATTTTTATTTCCCCTTCAACTATAATAGACCTTTTGTCTGGGCCAAGTATTCTGGGTTGGCATCTGTGATGGCTAGTCCTGGGTGTCAACTTGATTGGATCTGGGATTAACTGAAATGAAAGAGATCTTCTTGATTAGATCATCTAAAGCCAGAAGACACACCCTAAATGTGGGCATTACCTTCTGATGGCAGCTGGTATAAAAGTCCAAGGCAGAGTAGAATGCCAGGCTTTTTGCTGCTTGCCTTCTCTCTCGCTGGTGAGTTCATCTTGCTGCTGTCGACTGAAGACTAGCTGATATTTTGGAATTTGTCAGAACTTTAGCAATGGATTGGGACTACTGAGACATCCAGGCTTGTGGACTGAGTGACTACAGATTCTCATCCTCTCCAGTGTGGTGCAGCCATTGTTGGACTACTCGGACTCTATCCTGTGAGCTAAGCTGATAAATCTCTATACATATTCATTCTACTGGTTCTGTTTCTTTGGAGAACCCTGACTAATACAGTGATAAATATAACCAATTCCAAATCAATCATTTAAGGCTGCAAAATTCACATATTTAAGCAAAAGGCTAATTTTAAAAGATGTGAAATAAAACGTTAATTAAATAAATAAATCAAAGAATGTACCCTATATTATATTGCCTCTTAAATCATACATTAATCAGAATGCATTTCATAAATTTTCAATTACATATTTTATCTGACTGAATATTAAACTTTCTTTATATTTTATATAAATCTGGACTAGGAACAAATAATAATTGATGACAATTAACTTGCTATGTTTTGTAAATATACTATAGTGAATTTACTTGGGATTATTCAAAATAATGTGCATTCTAATTTTGATCTCTTTCTAGCAGTTGGAGTATACATATAAAGATCATTTTAAACAATAGACACAAAGGAAATTCCAGAAAAATGTCAAAATTTGATTTCTATTGGAATAAGCCATAAGATATTCAAATGGATATTCTTTAAGTTGATTTTTATATTCTTAGATTTCTTTAGCACTCTTTTTATCTTCTAAAAAATTTACTCTTGGAGAATTCCATACATGAATACATGAAGCCTCTTTTCCCCTCCAACATTTCTCCTCCCCAAATTCATATCCTCTTTTTTTTTAAAAAAAATAATCCACTAAGTTCAGATGCTGCTGTCCAACTGTACATGGATGTTCAATGCAAAAAAAGGGGAAGATACTAATGTATTTTCCTTAAAACTGTTATGGAAAAATCAGAGACCAAAAGCCAAAGTCAGGTGAGGAGAGGAAGTTTAATAATTTTGTGCTAGCAGGACTGACCCAACAAATAAGAGGAATAAAAGGAGTTAGACCCCCTGTTCAAGTTTTGGAGGGTTTTTATACTCAAGTGAGGAATGCAAGAAAAATGTACATAAGATATACTTGGTAATTAAGTAAGTTAACATAGGGCTGCAAAGGTAATAGAAGTGCATGGATTATAGGAATGTGATAGCTTTGGAAAACAAAGACTTCTATCCTGGATAACCTCCAGGGGCACAGTGGGGAGACTCCTGTTCTTCTCACCCATACCTATCTCTTGCCTCAGAGTTTTCTGTGCTCCAAAGTTCTTAATTCCCATCACATTATAAAAGCTTTCCATTTCCATAATAAGACCAAAAACTCCATGAGTCTCTGCTATGTTATAACAGTTACTTAACTATATAGTACTTCCATGTTTTCAAATATCACTGTGTTAAAATTCACAGAAAGAATATTATAAATCTATATAAAAGCAAAACGATCTGTTTCTTTAAAAATCCTGCAGATAAGGAAAAAAGATGTAAGCTTCGTAGAAAAGATGGAAAGTTATTCTTTAAAAAATAACTCAGATTAAATCTTGACTATACCTACCAATTTAAGAGGGGAAGGAAACGAGAATGGCCTATTTGAATAGAGGGAATCCAGGACCCAACAACTTATTATTCTATTAAAGCAAATCACATGTATGAGACAAGCAGAAAATACAATCGTTTTCCATAGTTCATATAAAGAGAAAAATGGCCTGAAAACTTGAGTTAATTCTGCGTTTTTTCTTGCTTTTAAAGAAATTGGAATATCATTGATTAAGAAAAAAAAAAAGATAGCTGTACTGTGACACTAGCTGGAGACGGTGTTAGGAAAAGAGGAATTTACTGCTTGTTTGAATTTACTGCTTGAATTTACTTGTTTGAATTTACTGCTTATAACGAATTAACTCAACTGGAGACACAGGCATCCGGAGATAGGGGCAAGTGCTGCAGCCCCCGGAGCCTGACCTGTCTGATCTGTGTTGTGTCACATAGGCATGTCTGCTTACACAAGATAACAGGGAAGGGTCACGCCAGGCACATACCACCCATCCCTCCCCGATTGAGACACCTGAAGGGAGTTGTAACATTTTTCTTGTTTTGAAGTTATTGGTTTGTGAAATGCTTGCTTTGAAACTATTGGTTGTATAAACGCGGGCTTTTGTGTATCGGTTGTGGGAGGCTATATAATCTTTACCTGAAATTGCCTCAGGGTCGATCGCTCTAACCAGACCTACGTGTCTTGGAAGGACAGTCGGCCCCAGCTAGCTGGTTTAATAAAACTCTTCTTGATTTTTGCATCTCCATATTTGTGCATTTGTTCTCCTGAAGAGACCCACCGAGTCACGGACCCTAACATTTTGGGGGCTTGTCCGGGATTCGGGGAGGGGCTTCTAGGGGTAAAAAGGAAGAATGGAGGCAGAGTTTCTTTTATCTGGACAGGGCAGTGTAATTCGAGGGTCGCTCCCTCGTGTCTGTATAATCCAGAATAAAGCGAGAGTCGCCATCTCGTGCCTGGTCTTGGGTTAGTAATCCCAAGTGAGGAAGTCTGGGTTCAAGTCCCGGCACCTAGGTGAAAGTCCAGGTAACCAACCCTGGCCCTAGGGTCCGAGTGCCTCGGCCCTAGGAAGGAAGCCTGCCATCAAATTTGGCACCTGAGGAGGAAAAAATCAAGCTGGTCACTCTGAGGCAGTTCGAGTGGATGCCATTTGGGAGAATCACGAGAAGTCTCGGGGATCCTGAAAGTGAGGGTGGTGAGTGCAGCGTGTGTCTGAGCAAAAGAAGGACCGGTCCGCATGAATGTGATTCAATGTGGTGCTCGTGCTTGATGGTTGTGCTAATTGTCTTACTGGGGGGGGGTCTGGTTTTGCATTTTTCTCTATGCTCCCTATTCTAAACCTTCCCTTCCTCCTTTTCCTTCCTTTTATTCTCGGTCTAAGTCTTCACATGGCACCGTTAAAGGCGAAAGAGCAATTGAGGTTTTCTGGTCAGGGCTAGCCCTCTTGGCAGACCTCGACTGCCCGTATGGGTGGAGACAAGACCCCTTATCTGTATCTCCCTCTCCTCTCCATCCCTCTCTCCAGCCACTGAGAAAGCCCCGTGGGCACGGGTCAAGCAAATAAGGGCCATTAGGGCGCTCGCCACTGAAAGACTCCTGTGAAAGGATAAGGGGGTCCCAGGCATGAATCCCAGATAAATTCACATCCCCCGCAGAAGAAAAACTGGGCAATGACAGGCACCCGTCCACAAGCACACCCACAAAGCTCTGGGCAGGTAGAAAGAATGAATCGGACATTAAAGGAGACCCTTTCTAAATTGGTAATTGAGACTGACGGTGACTGGGTGGCCCTCCTCCCCTTGGCCATTTTCCGTGTTCAGAACTCCCCCTATGTGCATGGTCTAACTCCCTTTGAAATAATGTATGGGGCCCCTCCACCAATAACCTGGCGAGCGCAGCCCCCAGGGGATAAGAAGTCAGCCCCCGACTATTTAAATGTGTTGCAATCACTTGCCAAAGTACAGCAGGAAATTTGGCCCCTAGTCAAAGCATACTATGAAGGGAAAAAAAAAACCCGATTGTGGAGTATGGCATAGTCCCAGAGGATATGGTCTGGGTAAAAAGACACAAAGTAAAAACTCTTGAACCCAGATGGAAGGGACCTTATGTTGTATTGTCTACCACCCCCTCTGCCCTAAAGGTTGACAGCATCACTCCCTGGGTCCACCACACCACGTTAGGAAGGCCTTGCCTCTCGAGGACCCAGAATCCTGTGTGAAGGAGTGGGAGGTGCGACCAAATCCTGCTAATCCCTTAAAGCTACATCTGAGCCAGACATGAAAGGATTTCTGCTGATAAGCTAAATGTTATGGGCCCTCCAGAGAACAGTAGTGTCAGCAGGAGCTCAGAACATCAACCCCCACCAACCAGTACTCTATACATGGATCCTGCAAAGCGGCAACGCCTATGAGGAATGGAACTGCACCTCCCATACAGCCCTGTTGTGGGCATGGTGGCCAGATCTGTATGTTGACTTAGAACTTGTACTGGGGCAATTTTATTACCTCCCCCAGAAAAACCACCAGAAACAATATCATATGAAAAAACAGGCTTTGGTTGACTCATCATCCACAGTCAACCACCAAGTTTTGAGGGCAAACGGGTTCTTTACTTGCACAGGTTTCCAGACAGGTTGGTGGAGGCGCAATTGTGGGGGTGCTGATAGACTCTACTGCGATGAATGGAATTGTGTGGAAGTTAATGATGGGCAGTGGAGATGGGAGGTTTCCCCTGACCTGATTGATATGAGGTTTACTTCTCCATACAACCAATGGACAGTATCTCCACTGGCCAACCAGGTTAAAATCACTTTTACCTCAAAGGGAAAAAATGATAAAAGGTGGATAGATGGGCTGACATGGGGCCTGATGCCCTACCAGATGCCATGGAGGGGTGTCCTGTTCCAGATATACCTCCAGGTCAAGGCAGTGGTTAGATCACTGGTAGGACCTAACCCGGTGTTAAATACCCCTCATCTGAGGCCCCAACCTCTGCCGCCTGGATCTCCTAGGCCCACCTTCAAGCCATCAGGCACCACAACGATATCAGCAGCCCCAGCCACGGAAAGGCCAGGGACGGCTGCGAAACCACAGACTTCCAGCAACCCTAAGTGGGAGATGGTGCTAGCTGTAGTAGAAACCCTTAATCATACCACTCCCTCTCTCACTGACCCATGTTGGCTGTGCTACCCAGGATCCCCACCCTTTTATGAGGCTATCGGGATAAATAGTTCCTATACTCTCAACAACTCTCATCCCACCTATTGGGATGGGAGACCATGGGGACTTACTCTTGCTCAGGTCTCGGCCTCTGGCACGTGTGTAGGCACAGTTCCAACATCCCAAAGCCAGTTATGCTCCTCATGTAATAACACCCCATGGGAGCAGGGGAAGTGGATTATACCCACCTCGGGCTGGTGGCTCTGTCCAAAAATGGGCCTCACCCCAGCCCTATCCACCTTTGTATTTAATGCTAATAATGAATTTTGTGTACTTGTGGCCATTCTGCCCCGTCTTTCATACCACTCTCATGAATCCCTCCTCTCCTATTGGGAGGAAAAACAGAGTCCACTCTGAAAGAAGAGGGAACCCATTACTGCCTCAACCATTGGAACTCTCTTCTCCGTGGGGATAGCTGGAGCAGGGACAGGAATCGCAGCCCTAGTAACGCAAGAGCAAGGGCTCACAGCACTAAGGCTAGCAATCGACAGGGACTTGGAACAGCTCCGGCAGACGATGTCGGACCTGGAGCAATGTCTCACTTCCTTATCAGAGGTGGTGCTACAAAACAGAAGGGGCTTGGATCTCCTATTTTTAAAGGAGGGCAGGCTATGAGCAGCTTTAAAAGAAGAATGCTGTTTCTATGTAGACAAGACAGGGGCAGTCAGGGAATCTTTGACCAAGTTAAAAAAGGACCTGGAGAGGAGGCGCAAGGAGTATGAAAGTAATGAAAGCGGGTTCGAGTCTTGGTTTATGCATAGACCATGGTTTACAACTCTCCTCTGAGCTGTCGCAGGACCCCAAATTATCCTATTGCTATTAGCCACAATTGGTCCCTGCATAATAAATAGGCTACAAAGGTATGTTCAGGAAAAGATCGATACTGTCCATCTTTTGGTCCTTCGCCAGAAATACCAAGCCTTAGATACTACTGAGGAAGATTCCTCAGTCTGATCTAGAAAAAGTGGGGAAATGTTAGGGAAAGAGGAATTTACTGCTTGCCTGAATTTACTGCTTGAATTTACTTGTCTGAATTTACTGCTTGTAACCAATTAACTCAACTGGAGACACAGGCATCCGGAGATAGGGGCAAG
>NW_008352267.1:5737889-5748872 GCF_000622305.1 Nannospalax galili | reverse complement strand
GGCTTTTGTGTAACGGTTGTGGGAGCCTATATAATCTTTACCTGAAATTGCCTCAGGGTCGATCGCTCTAACCAGACCTGCATGTCTTGGAAGGACAGTCGGCCCCAGCTAGCTGGTTTAATAAAACTCTGCTTGATTTTTGCATCTCCATACTCGTGCATTTGTTCTCCTGAAGAGACCCACCGAGTCATGGACCCTAACAACGGGAAGGCAAGAAATGTCTGTGAAAAACCATGGAAAAGTTGAAAATCTGCATATGGAATTATAGTATCAACAATTGTTTTAGAAAATGATCAAAGATCAATTACCACAAAAAATATGACATTTTATTAGCAGATTTTTTTAAAAATCAGCTGATAAACAAAGAAGACTATATGATTCAAGTAACTGGCATAACACCAGGAAAACTCAACTGGTCTCCGCTTTTTCCAGGGAGCTTGGCCTGTCTGAGAGTGACCTCAGCAATCCTTAGGGCTAATACATGCTTTGGGAAGGACTTGCCTAGTACACCTGGTCGATATTTAGGAACTTCCTTAAGTTATTGAGTGGTTTACTTCCTGAGCATAACAAACTTCCCTGCAGGCTAAGTTTCACCTTCCCTCCAAGCATTTTGTTGTTAGCCTCCCTTTAAAACGTTCTCATGTTTGCCTCGGTTCCCCCACCTCCAAGATGGAAGGTTTTAACTCTCAGGAGTTGCTACAACACAGTGTGCAACACAAACAGAAGTTTATGCATTTAATTACAGTACTGGTGTTTTCCTAATGACTTAATTCTGAGCACTGCTCTGATTGCACTTGCCACCTGACATAGTGAATGAAAGTACTAAGGATCCAGACAATTTTCTAAGTTTGACAAATTCTATTACATTTTTTCCTTCAAAATTTTTTCATCCAAAATTATAGGCATTTTACTATTAGATGATTCTCTTCTAAATATAGAAATAAAATTACTTTAGGACTATTTTGAATGTTGCATATCAGTATCTTGGAAAATTGAGAGTTTCTTTTAGTTTGGTGAAATCTTAGTATAAAGTCAATGTTGAAAAATAATATTAAATACAGAGGTTGTCTTGGGGGGGGGGACCGAGGTAAACATGAGAATGTTTTAAAGGGAGGTTAACAACAAAAGGCTTGGAGGGAAGGTGAAATTTAGCCTGCAGGGAAGCTCATTATGCTCATGTGCTTAGAAAATAACCTACAAAAATTTATTTTAAAAATAACCAAAGAATGAAAGGTCTCATGAATACTTTTAAGTAGACAGGTGATATTTAATTAGCAAGAAATATTTAATTAATATTAAATTTAAAAATAATTGGAGGAAATTACATTTTAGTCAAGAAATAAATATTCCAGCTTTCAACATTCTGAAAATTATGTAAGTATACAAATAACTGTTTCAAACTGAAATGAAAAATTACTTAAATTTAATATTATATCTGTGTTAAATCAATAATGTTAGTTGTAATAATATAACATTTACCTTTAGAAGAAAATAAACAAATGTTCTAAGAAAATATGACGACATTACTGGAAACATAATCTAAGTACTGAGAACTGGAAACCTGATTTTCATAAAACTTCCTTCAAACTTTATGCAAAGGAATAGAATGTGTTTTGTTTTTCAAAAACATATAAATGGTAAGATATGAAAATGATATTTTCCAGGTGTCCAATGGAAGCAAAAATAAACAGGATGTGTTTATCAAATTCATGCTTGTAACTGCAAAAGATACTACAATTTACCAATCAACCTTTCTAAAATTTGACATTTTATGTATAGTTATATATTTTAATTCAAACTTAAAATCATATATATATGCATACATAGATACAGAATGAGAGACTATGATAAAGTAAAATAGTGTGCTTAATTGCAGTAAATTATACATGTTGTCATAGTGTATGTGTATAAACAGCACATTGCTTGACTGTGTCATGGAGAGGCAGGTTTTCATATTTTTTTGGAAGATATGGAAAGAAAAAATTATAAACTAAAAATTTCAGGAAAGTTATTTAAAAGTGGATTGAAAAACTTCTTTGGAGTGGTTTTTATTGGGCTTGTGGAGTGTCCTCTAAATATTCTGACTTAATAGTGATAATGATTGTTACAATTGTTATAATTATTATGATTGCTGAAAATGAAGTTTGTGATAGGATACTAAAGATTTTTGTGCAGAATAACTTATCAAAATTAATTTCATTTCAAAGATTAAAATTAACAATAATGGTATGATTGCTATGGATGGTAAATCTTAGCAACATCAGCATAGAAATAATTTAGAAACATGGTCTAGGAAAGAGTTTCAGTGTGACTGGAAAGATGGCTCAGTGGTTAAGAGCACTGGTTGCTCTTTCAGAGGACCCAGGTTCATTTCCCAGAACCCATATAATAATTAAAACCTGTTCATAACTTCAGTTACAGAGATTTTAATGCTTTCTTTCAGCCTCTGCAGGCATTGCACTCATGTGGTACACTTACAGACATGCAGGCAAAACACATTGTTTCTGGCCCACTTTCATGTGCCTCTTGTTCTTACACAGCAGCTCTGTGGTGGAGCCCCCTTTTCTCACATTTATTCCTTTCTTTAACATTACTGGATACATTTTATATATATATATAATTTTTTAATTTTAGGTGTATGAGTATATTGCCTGCATGTATGTAAGTGCACACATGTGCAATGCCAGCAGTGGTCAGAAGAGGGCATCAGATTCCCCTGATACTGGAGTTACAGATGTTTGTTAATCGACATGTGGGTTCTGGGAATCAAACCCAAGTCCACTTCAAGAGCAGCCAGTACTCTCTCAACTGCTGAGTCAACTTTCCAACCCCTCTTTTCTTTTTCAAGATACTGTTTCTGAAAGTGTGTAAAGCTGATTACACATCCACCTAAGATAAGAGACAATCAAAAGCTGATTTCCTCAGTGAAAATTCTTAAAAAGTTTACTGAAATAAAATGGTATGCATTTAACATAGTTTTGTGCCTCATCCAGTAATATGTGTAATATACAAATATATGTTAGTTAGAAATAGATTCATCCAAAAGTACAGGAAACAATTCCAGTAATACAGTGACAGGAGGTATTGGAAGAAACTAATCTTGGTCAAAGTTGATCATATTTTTAGGTTTACATATGATGACAATAATGGATATTAACATATGCTATTTTATTTAAAATATTAGTAAAATAATGAACCTTAAGAAATATACACATAGCCGGGTGTGGTGGCGCATGCCTTTAATCCCAGCACTTGGGAGGCAGAGGCAGGCGGATCTCTGTGATCTCTGTGAGTTCAAGGCCAGCTTGGTCTAATAGTGAGTTCCAGGACAACTGAGGCTACAGGGATACCCTGTTTCAAAAAGACCAAAAAAAAATAAAAAAAGAAAGAAAGAAAAGAAAGAAAGAAAGAAATATACACAGGAAGGAAAATATAGGAATGAAATCATGTTATCAGAGAAAATTGAAAGCAACTACATGTAAAAATGTTAAATTAAAAAAAAAAAAATGTGTGGTGAATGAGGTGGCTCGGCCTGTAAAAGTTCTTGCAACTGAAGCTTGACCTCATATGATGCCTGGAAGCTTTTTAAAGGTGGAAAGAGACAATCGACTACACAAAGTTGTGCTCTGCCCTTCACATGCATGCCATGGTATGAACTCATTTCCTCACTAATAATCTCCCAGTATAATTATCAAGTCCATGAATGAAACACCTGATAGGTCTTCTTAGTGTGAAATTATAAATAGGTACACTTTGTGACCTTGCTATGTGAGCTGCTCCTCTCCACGTGCTGTTCAGAACTGAGACCTAAATTTTAATTCTCCTTTGACATAGATAGAAATAGGATATATTTCATCTACCAGCACTAGTTAGTGTTTGTAAACCTTACCATGTTTACATATATCTTGTTTATAACCTTTACTAAAGCCATATTGCCTACAGGATAAAATGGTAAGAATATGATAATCCAAAGACCTCCCCATTTATATCTAATCATACTTTATCTTGCTTTGTAAAATAAATTTTTCACTTAAAACATTTTATTGCTCCCTGATCTCCACTCAACAATAGATTAGAATATGCTTTCCTGTGTTTTTTGATACAATAGTTCAGTGTGGTGTTTTATGCCCATAAATGCAAGAATTCAAGGGGGCTGAGCCAGGGGATTGCCAAACTTGTCAGGCTGGACTAAAGTACAGACTAATAGATGTCAAAAAAACAAAGAAAAAAGAAAAAGTTATATTGACTTCCACATTTTGACTTTGCTTCAGTTTCAAAACTGTTTTACTCCCCCTATTTTATCAACATTTCTGTGATTATCAAGAACTCCAAGTCTATGCAGAGTTCATGATCTCTAATTGTACAAAACCATTCTATTTAGTTTATGAATGCTAGTTTTAGTTATGTGTGTGCTATCAGAATGTACACAATGTAATCAATAAAAGGATTCTTTAGTTTTAATAGAGGAGAAATGTTTGGTTTCACCAGTTTCCTACATTTATGAACTCATGAATGCACTCTTTACTAACTACACTGGGTAATATTTCTTGTGTGATTTGAACTGTGTATTAAATATTTACATTTAGCATGTATATTCCAATCCTTAATAAAATTCTTAAAATTAAAACAAAATCAGAGCTGGAGAGATGGCCTAGCCGTTCAAAGCACTGATTATAATTCCAGAGGACCAGGGTTTAGTTCCCAACACCCCCCACACAGGGGCTCACAACTGTCTGTAACTCCAGTTCCAGGGGTTCTGACTCCCTTTTTTCACCTCCTTAGGCATTATATGCATAGGTATGCTTACATACATGCAAACAGAACACTCATACAAATAAAGATTAAAAAATAAAAAATTAAATAAAACAAAATTATTTCATAATAGTGCTACAGAAAATCTGAATTTTTCTACATTGTAATGTTGCTTCAAATTAGTGAATTTTTTGAATAATAGCAATTCAATAGTTCAGTAGAGCTATAAAAAGGTAAAATCTTTCTAAAAATAACTATATTTCATTATCTTCAGTTAGCACTATCTTTCCTGATAGAAATATATAGGCAATAATTATCATTCTGAAATAAATTGATGAACTTTTTTTTGCACATTGGTTCAATAAAATAATCACAAGCAAACAGAGTTTACCATGCAGCTGGGAACTTGCTCATATGAGCTAACATCAATGGCGTCAATATGCACAAGACCCATGCGAATTCAATCAGACAAAACCCAGCATAGAACTGGGGAAATGAGCAAGAAGTCCTAACCTTTGCTGAGAAACTACCAGCAGCTGATCACTGCTGGATGAGTGAGAGTTGGTCCTCTTTAAGGGAGTGACTCTAGATAGGCTGACCAGGATCCAGTGGGTGAACTCACACCGAGGGACACCTGAGGACACAAATTTGACTTGCTAGGCCTTAACATATATGACAGAATTCATGAAGCATGGTGGACTGGGTTGTGGGACATGTAAATAGGAGGGAGTCTAAATATGATTAAGATGTATTGTATGAAAGGTCCAAAAATACAATAAAAATCATTCATTTGTGTAAATGTAAAATATCAGTATCAGTTGCATTTTGTTCATAGTTTAGAATCCAACTCACTTTGGTTTACACATGATACAATAATTTTGGTCAGCATACAAATATATGGAAGTTTATGGTTATATTCCAATAATTATTTAGCTTCCTATGTTTTTCTCTCTCAAATCCCATAAGGGTAAGCTGTACACTATGATCCAGATTATGTGCAGTCTCTGCAGGTTCTGTTTCTAAATAGCTCATTAATACTAGAAAAGAAGAGGTTTGTTTGAGAGTCGCAGTGTTCAGTTAACTCTCACAGTGTGAGAATTAATTGCCTGTCTAAAGATGTAATTTAAGATTCCAAATTATTTGGCTTAATTTCCACCCACATTTTGTCATCAGCACTTTGCAAGTCCTGTAGGTAATTGCACTGATATTTATTAGAGAATGTCTACTGCAATTTTCATTTTTCTTTTTAAAGACAGTACTAAGTACCAAGAAATATTTATCCCACATATCATCTCCATTGGATTGGTTTTAACAGTTTAAATTCTATTTTTTTGGCATCATAACACTTTATATTTATAAAAATATTATTGATTCTCACATAAAAAAAATGATGATAACATAGTCTTTATTCTTTTTTTTAATTATTATTTTTATTTTATGTGTATGAGTGTATTGCCTGCATGTAGGTAATTGAATCTGTGTGGCACAATGCCTGAGGTGGACAGAAGAGGATATCAGATCCCCTGGAACTGGAGTTATGGACAGTTGTTGGTTGCCATGTGGGTGCTGGAATTTGAAGCCTGGTCTTCTGCAAGAACAACCAGTGTTCTTAATCTCTGAGCCATCTCTCCAGCCCCAAAACAATATATATTTTAAAATGTGCTCTTTACTGTAGCATTTATTTATGGAAAATGAATATTTTTATTTTTATGCAGAAAATTTTGTGTGTGTATGTATTTTGGGGTATTTGATATTTTTTTTATTCAATTGGCTTGGTATATGAAAATAAAAATCAATAAACTATCTCTTGTCAATTTGACCACCAATCTTAAACCACAACATTCCACCCCTTGTTGTTTGTGCTCATGGATATCCTAAAATGCATTTGGTTCAAATCCAAATCCCAAAGCTCTTCAAAAGTCGAAGGTCTGGCCTATCACTCAAGACCAACTCATAACTAGCCCCTATAAATTTCAAAACCAGTTATAGACTTCCAACATGCAATAGCAAAAAATAAACTTTCCCATCCAGAAGCAAGTACTGTGGATACAGCAAGGAAACAAGAGTTAGACTCCAGTTGCTCTGGATAGCCCTGACTCCTCCAGTTCTTTTGCCTGAGGTGTATGTGGCCTTTATTTTGGGTGGGGTCTCATCAGTATTTTCATCTTTCCTAATTAAATGTCCTGTGGTTCTGACATCTCCAATGTCTGGGGTTTCTAGCAGAACTTAGGATTCACCTTCATAGCTTCACACAGTGGTCTCTCAAGCCCCATACATTGCTATACATTGCCTAGCCCCATTAACAACATTTTAGAACCTCTCTCCAAGCATCCATGACTCCTTCACTCTATTTATCTTAATAAACTAGGAAACAGCTGTATTTTTGTTATCATAGGAAATTGAATTTTCAAGCACATTTCTACATTGCAACTGTATTAGTTACTTTTCTCTTCCTGTGATAAAACATCATGACCAAAGCAACTTACAGAAGGAAGAGTTTAGTTGACTTATGATTCCAGAAGGTAAGAATCCATAGTAATGGAAGATGTATGGTGGCCGAAGCTGGCCAGAACAGCAAGGTGAACCATCACCACTTCAGACAGACACAGGAAGCAGTCACAGAAACTGGAAATCCAGCATGGCTTAAGAACTCTCAAAAATCACCCAAGGTGATCTTGCTTCCTACAAAATGGTCACACCTCCTGAAGGTATCATAACCCTCACCAAACAGTACTATGTATTGAGGACCAAGTTTGATACCAAGACGTAGAACCTATGGGGGACATTCTCATCAGTCTACCACATTCCATCCCCTGGTCTCCATAGGCTCAAGACCATTTCATAATTAAAAATGCATTTAGTCAATCTTTAAAATTCCCCATAGTCTTTTACAGTCTCAAGACTATTCAAAACTCCAACATCCAAAGTTTATCCAGAGATTCAAAGAAATCTCTTAATTATAGTCCCCTGAAAAATTCAAAAAGCAAATTACATGCTTCCAACAAACAATGGAACCCAACACTTGCTGCTTAAATCCTTATTTCCATCTGAAGTAACCTTGCTCTCAACCCTACTTTCTTCCAGGAGCTACTAAAATGGCTCATTAAGCTCTGCCTACAGCATTCAACTGATATTCTCGTCCACTCTTCCAAATTCTTCCACATGTCTCCAAAAACCCACATGGTCAGAGTCTTCACATTAACACCCCATTCCTGGTACCAACGTCTATATTAGTTACTTTTCTATTGTTGTGATAAAAAAAAAGCATAACAAAGGCAACTTATAAAAGGAAGAGTTTATGTAGCATATGGTTCCAGATGGTACGAGTTCATCTTGGCTGAGGAGGAATGGTGACAGGATATGGCCCAAGGAGAAAGCCTAGCCATCAAATCATCAGACAGACACAGGAAGCAGAGCCAAACTAGAAATCTGATAAAGCTTATGAACTCTCAAAACTTGCCCACAGTGAAGTACTTCCTCGAGCATAGCCACTGCCTTCCACCACCAGAAACAGCACCACAACCTGGAGACATTTTCATTCAAACCACCATAGCAACTCAAAACTGATCTTTTCTATATATTTTTACTGACATTTATTTTTTTCCTTCTTAAGATTTTTAACAGTAGCTTTTACTCTTAATGTTTCATATTTATATGATACTTATATAAGTACAAATACACTTAATATATACACTCATGACTACCTCCTTCTAAATTCCACTATTTCTTACTAAACCATCTCCTTCCAAATTTCATGTTCTTGTTTAGGGTTATTATTATTATTATTATTATCATTATTATTATTGTTTTGTTATTAACTCTGGCCTTATGCACATGGATATGTGACCATATGCTGGGGCATGGGAAATCAAAGAGAGGCCAAATCCTCAGCAACCATAAATTGCCAATAGTTTCTCAGAAAGGGATGAATGGGACCTCTGGGACCTTCTGTCTTCTACTGGAATGTTTACTCGCTTGTGAAGCTCTAGTGCATACAACTGATGTGAGCTGATACTTGCAACACCCATATCATGCCAAGTCAGTATTTCACAGCTCTCCACCCTATCTTTTACCTTTTACACACTGTCCCTATCTTCTAGGTAGTTACCTGAGCCATGGATGGTGGTGGGTTGACACAGAGGACACATTACAGCTGAGAATTCCAAGTTATTTATACTTTCTTTTGGCAAATATAAGTCTCTACATTAACCACTACTCACTGTAAAAAGTAACTTCTTGGGGCTAGAGAGATGGCTCAGCAGTTAAGTGCACTGGCAGCTTTTTCAGAGGTGGTCCCAGGTTTATTTCCCAGCACCCACATGGTGATAAACAACTGTCTGTAACTCTGTAACCACAGTTCTGAGTTTTCCTTGGGCCTTCACATATATTGCACACAAGGGTATACTTATATACATATAAGCAAAAGATTCATACACACAGAACAAAGTGCATACAATTTCAAATGTTTTTAAAAATTCTCTGATAAAGTTTGAAAACAGCAAAGATCACTTGTATGTATTTACATTTTTACATTTTTTGCTTTGCAAGAGTATTACTTTTGTAAAACAGATGATTCTAGAGATGTTTTGAAATATTGTCTACAAAATTCTTCATTTCAAGTCATCCTTCCTGAATCTACTAAAATAACGTCTGTTCTTAAAAATGCATGTTCTTAAAATTAACATATCTGAAACAATTCATATTTTTAGAGAGTAGTCATTACAGTGTATTCACACATCATGTCCTAAGAAAATCAGAAAAAGAATAGAAAACAACAGAAAACAAACCTAAAGTTCATTTCTACTGTCCTTGGATGGTAATTCCTCTACCTATTGTATTGAACTAAACTGTGGACATTCCAACAAAACTTATATGTGGGTCTGACCTCTAAGTTGCAAACTCAGTAAACTACCTTTCATGTTGATTTCACAAAAGTGTTCCAGATATTTTAATTACTCTTTTTGTATTTTATTTTATTTCAAGAAAGAATAGTTGTTTTTCTTTAGTGTCTCTTTCATTTGTAAGTTTTTGCCCAGGTCTCAAGCTTTTTCTTCTATCTTGCTAATATCATTTACAAGTCTTACAAATGCCCCCTTTTAAGAAATGTACCTTATCACATTATCTAATAACCTTTCTTAAAAGTGCCATGAATTACTACACATTCCTTACCTGAAAATTTTATTCTGAAATTTTATTTTTGTTTTCTTAATGTGAATCTTTATCTGATTTATATAACCACATATCCAAATGTTAAGGGCTTTGCATTTGAAATATACCATGTACCAAATATGCAATTTATTACCATTCCTGAAAGATCCTCTTCATGTAACTAAGTTTCTTAAAGTAAATTACACTTTCATTGATGTTGAACCTAATGTTAGAAGCCTTACTTATTAAGAATTCCAAATTGAACAAATAATCTGGTCCTATTATGCCAACCACTTCAATTTGTCTTAACTCTATTTATTCCGTTCTTCCACTAGAGTCTTTGCTGTTCTAAATGCATTAAATGTCCCCCGAGAGGGAGATTTGGACTGTGGAAATACTTTGCTTGTCAATACAAATAGGTAATAAAACCTAGCAATTATTTTACAAGAACAACAAAAATGCTGCACATTCTACAAATCATAAGACAATTCTGCAAATTGAAGACATTTATCTCCCACTGGTGTTGTTTTAAAAAGAGAGACTGATATACAAAAATGAGATGAATAAGCAAAGGGATATGCAGAGAATTCTAAAGCCAAATAAGGACTAAGGCATCATAGAAATAATAAATGAAGACTCCTACCCCTCAGACTGGGAAAAAAATGTTATCTGTGTGATAATTATAATCTGAAGTGTAAAGATAAACTCCACATGTACTGAATCATGAAAGGGATAATTTTCAGACAGTGTGGGTACATTCAGAGCTGAGAAGAGAAGCATGCAGCTTTGGAATTCAAACACCTAAAGATGAGACAATCACTGGATACTGCTGATCTATCAATGATGCCAAATGTAGGTGGTTCTGTGAATGGCTGGGACTGAAAAGTTTATTTTCCAAATGATTCAAATGGGAAGATTTACCATTATCTGGAATTGTGGACCCACCTTTTTTCTTCTGTGTATAAATATCACAGAAATTCACTAGTAAAGGAGAGATATAACTTAAGCAACTTAAAGCACTTAGCTTTCTTCTGAAGAGCAATTTTGCTATTTAGTGACAATAATTTTACATTGTGAATAAGT
>NW_008352267.1:5726160-5737835 GCF_000622305.1 Nannospalax galili | reverse complement strand
TTATTGATAGGTAAGAAGTAACCATATGACAAATAGGGTTGATCAGGAGAAAGCAAAGTTTATTAGCAAAGGAAAACATGGGACAGATTCCTTTCCAGGCATGGAAAATATCTGCTTGGGTCATGAGCTAGGGTCTTTAAAAGGAGGAGGCTTCTGTTTCCTACAGAAGGTGGGACAATGCATTTTTTTTTAAAGTTGGGTGGGGGGAAGTGGGAGAGTGGGACTGTTAAAACCTGTTCTCTTTAGAGATCAAAGGGGAAGCCTGCTGTGTTGGCCAAACAGTGGAGAAAAGTCTGCTTCTCTTTACTTCAAAGACCAAGGTGCTTTTCTACTCAGTTCCCTTTTCTCAGGAGCTTTGAAGTCTTACATCTGAGTAGCTTTGTCTTATTAGGAACAAATTCATCAGAGATAATTGTCTAAATAACATAAGAACTCACATCTAATGTCTGAGTTTTGTAATCCCTTGGTCTCTTAAAACATACTGATGACTTTAATTTTTGGTTATACTTTCCTTTTGGGTTTTTAAGACCATACTGTTGGCTCAAATAAACCAATTTACTGTTACTCTTAAGGTCGTAAGAGGATTTGTTCCTCAGGGGTCAAATGGGCTTTGGGAGAGCCCCTGGCTCCTCAGGCTTTTCTTTACCAGTTCCATCTACGTGAAGATAAGTCAAGAGGTCTTCCTTGACAAGGGCTTCACTTGGAAGCATGGAGGAAATGTTTCCTCTGTGTTGACCCTTTTCTTTGCAGACTGGACACTGGTTCAAGACCATTTTCTGGGGTCTTCATTGCCTCCTTGAACAAGAGGACAGGTGACTCTCCAAAGTTAAAGGACATTTCAAAATATGTGCCATAGCCCCTGGAAATTGTTTGACCTTGGGGGGCCAGGATCAAAAATTTGTCCCTTTAAGTCCCTCTAACCAGAATAATATAGGCCTTAGAGTCTGGCTATTAAACACCCAACAAGGTTAGTTACACCAGTCTGGTACATTAATTACAATGTGCTATGTAGATAGAGCTTGGGTAAAACCTTGACTAGACATCCTTAGATTAGTAAGCTAAGCTGCAACCTTAGAAATTTTAGGATTGTCTACACATTATCCTTGTCTCATCCTTGTTATATTGTATCAATCCTACACAGACCTTCATCACCTACCCAGCTCTCTCATTTCTCTGTCAACTCTGGAAATATCCAGCCATCATAATTTTCATACATAAATGCTTCTTAAAAAATGTCTCCATTCTCATATCCTTCCCAAATCCTCCAATTTTCTGTGGTCACCGGCTGTGGCTGCTCTCCGCTGGCTATGGCTGCTCTCCTGCTCTCTTAGTTCCTCCAATCAGTTGTCTGGTCTGGACCCCAGGGCTGGTGAGGAGACTGTGTCAGTGGAGCTACACTCAGACACAGGAAACCAGGTTCAGTGACACAGGTCTGCTTTATTGCAGGAAGGCACAAGCTTATATAGGGATAGTGGTCCAATCACAGCAGAGCAAGTAGGATACCTTGATCCCAAGGGTGGTGATTAGGGAGTGGTGAGCTCTAGGCATCAGTCTCATGATCTGCCAATGGGAGCAAAATGTCACAAGGTGTTCCTTGTGGCTCCAGCTGTCGGGCCATTGCCTCAGGCCTGCTGTATGGCTGTCAATCAGACTTTCACCCTAGGCTCAAGCCTGTCTCCCACAATTTTCCATTTTTTTTTTTTTATAATCTTGAGACACAATAACATTAACAAACAAATTTTTCATTTGTTGTGAGAATTCTTTTCATGGAAATACTAAGCAATGTTTTTCCCTTTTTTAGGTTGTAGTATCAAACCAATGTTTGATTACATTAAAGTTTTTCAGGGGAACCTATGAATTTACTGACCTTAAAGACATGACTGAGGGGTTGGTGAGGGATATGAGTGACCTGAGAGTATTTACATTGGAAAGCCTTAACCCAACATGGATCAAGCCTTCTCTTCCTAGCCTTTTTCAGATAATATACTTTAGTCCTCCCCAAGTCCAGGAGACCATGTGATTAGGGCCAAATTACATACAGTTGGATGGGAAGAATAGGTGGATACTCAGGTGAGGGTCCAATGAGCCTGTTTACCCCTCCTCCTTAATTAGATTCTTAAGTGAACAAGTCCGTTTGTGATGTTTTTTGTTTGTGGACACAACTGAAGTCATGAAGATGGTAGTTGTTTGACTCAGAATAATGTTCTGTGTAGCATCATCTTATTAAAAGAACATGGAATCTAAATTATATACACAAGATAATGTAATAAATTAGTATTACCTGTGTACATATTGTGTTTTATAAGTTTGTAGGTAAATCTTTTACCTTATGTATTTTAGAGAGTGGTCTACCGAAACCTTACTTTAGGTGGAAAAAAGCAAGTGGTACATAGTTAAACATTATCGAGTTGATGTTTACAACCTCCAGCATAATCAATTAAGGAAAACTGTGCTATAACCCTGTTTAGACTTTATAATTGTTGGAGTGGGAGAGATGCGAGGGGTGTCCTGTCCATGAGGGGATGCAGGGGCAGGGGTATCAGAGACAGGGTCTGGAATCAAAGTAGAATTTACATACAGGAGGGATAAACAGGTTATTTGAGCTAGAAGCCAGAATAGGGCAGACTAGGGAATTTTTGGCAAGGGGGTGTTTAAGGTTTTGAATTTCCTCAAGTAGAGGAGAGTTAGTGGAAGGAGAGTGGGTGATGGACTTAGAGTAGTGCTGGAGAGGGGGAAGGTTGTGGCTTGGAGAGAGAGTTTGAGTTGGAGAAAGGAAGAGAGCTGGGTTGGGCCCTGGAATGGGAGGCAAGGGAAAGTATAGTAAGGGGAGAGCATGGGGAGGACTTGGCTGTGCCTTAGGCAGGGGGGAACAGGAGGAGGTTGGGGATGGGTCCTAATCTCCTAATTGGAGGCAGTTTATCGGTTATGATAGGATCAAAAGCTGAGGTGAGGGGGAAGCCAGAAGAACCTGATGGGAAGAATATGGGACCCAGAGGGAGGGATTAGCATGGAGATCAAAGGAAGCTTGGACGTATGGTAATTCAGACTGTTTGCCTTTATGATGGCAAAAATGTTCTAAATCTCTCAAAATATTGAAGTTTACGGTTTCAGTGTCTGGCCAAACAGAGTTATTATCTAACTTGTACTGAGGCCAGGCAGTGGTGCACAGGAACTTCAGGCATTTTGGCTTGATCGTATCTGAAAGTCCTAGTTATTTTAAGGATTTAAGAAGACAAGTAAAAGGTGTGAGATCCTGAGACTTTAAGTGGGTGGTTCCCATAGTGACAGATTAAGTACTGAGTTAAGAGAAGATAGAGAAAGAACTGAGCAAGCAGGTAAGACGCAGAGACAGAACTGAGCAGGAAGGAGACAAAGAAAATACTCTCTCCATAGGGAATGGAGACAGGATCACAAGTCTGGGCAGGAAAGCACAGCATATGAGGAAGAGAGAGAGACAGGGAGGGAGTAAGAGGAAAAGGGGTTTGGTGTTTGGTCGAGCAAAATGAGAAGAAGGAGAACCCAGCATCAAAACAATCTGTCCATTTTTTTGTTGCACAGGTTCGAGTTATTATTTTCAAGTTATTTCCAAGTCCCAGAAGGCAGCGTCCCACAATCACCTCATCAGGGAGAGGAAAGGCAAGATTCTGTCCTGGAAAGGAAGTAGTGCATGTTCCTATCTCTGGAAATAGTGTCCTATATCCAGAGAAAGGAAAGGGTTTTCCAACACATGTGTAATAAATTTCAAGGCAAGTGAGAGGAGCGGAAAACCCTCCAATGAGAGCGTGGCATGACCAGCCAGTAGATGGAGACAAAGTACAAGGAATGGGATGGGATAAAAGTGGAAAAAAAGCAGTGAGCCAGAAGAGAGGGAATTTGGTGGAACAAGTTGATCCCGAGGTTTAGTGGAGGCTGAGGGAAGATGAGCCCCAGAAGAGCAGTGATTTAGTAAAGGTTTAGAGAGCCCAGAAGGGCAGTGGTGAGAGAGGGAGGAGGGAGAGAGGGAGATAGTGATATATAGAGAGAGGTACTTAAAATTAACTTATATATTTAGTACCAGAAACCATGTCGTAGATTAAATAGAGAATATTTTGACTGAAAAAAAGTATTTTGGCATTAATTTAACCAAAGATACCAAGTAAATTAATTTTAAGAAGCATAAATTTATGTTGACTGTATATACATATTTATTTATATGGTCTTTGTTGAGAATGTGTTGGTTTATCTTTTTTAAACTAAAACACATTTGAAGTAGACAAACAAAAAGAATACACCTTAAAACCCCATGAAAGTAAACTAAAAATACAAAATGGTATTCAACAAATATGATTTTACCCAACCAGCTTCGATGTCATTTTGAATAGGTAATTAGTGGTCTAAAGAAATAGTTAAGTTTCCATATATATTTGATAAAGCATCTTTTCATTTTTTAAGAGCTGAATAACTGAAGGAAGTTAATAAAACCTTGTGGAAACAGGAAAGACAAAAGGAAACATTAACAGAGTAGGTTAAGAATAAATAAAATGTAAATAATACTGAAAATAATTCCAAGACCTAGTTTTATTATAGTCAGTAATACCCTCTGTTGAAATTAATTTACACCTTAGTGGTTCTTAACTGCATAGTGCCTTTACTCTTAGGCTGTTTTGTTGTTCTCCTCCTTGTCACAGGATCAGGGGGCCAGCCTGAACCTGGAAAAGTCATGGGGAAGACATCTTGAGATAATGGGCTTGATTCTGAAGTGGGAAGGCCAATCCCATCTCCAAAGTCAGCATCTCAGTGAGCTCAAACAACATGTGACAATTTACCAATATAATTAATATTACCCTGACATTATAACTAGAAAGCAAACAGAGAATGATGTGGCATGAACATAAGCAAGCATAGAGCTTCTGAGTATCAGAGAAGGAAATAATACTATTTTAGGGAAAAACAGGCTTAGAATCACAATGTAGACAAGGGGAGCAATTGGGACCAGTGGATTCTGCATCTTAAGTCTCCTGTCCAAGTAGGCTGTTACTTTTTACCTCTCATTGTTATAATTATGTGTTGGTAGTTGAGGTCACATACTGTGGCTGCTCTCCTCTTGCTATGGCTGCTCTCCTGCTCTCTCAGTTCCTCCAATCAGTCATCTGGTCTGGACCCCAGGGCTGGTGAGGAGTCTGAGCCAGCATCGCCACATTACCAGGTTCAGTGACACAGATCTGCTTTATTTCAAGAAAGTACGGGCTTATATATGGGTAATAGTCCAATCATAACACAGCATATGGGATCCCTTATTAGCATGGCAGACTAGTATCCTATTACAATCTAGTGGGCCAGATGCCATATTAGCATGAAAAGTTTCAGTTTCGATTCCTGGAAAACATGTGACTTACATAGTTTTCTCCTGATAAGAAATAGGAAGCACTGGATTCCAGCAGTATAGGTATGTAAGGCAAAAGTCAAAATCAGTCACAAGATTTTCCACAACAGATAGTAGCTTGTCTCTTATAAGGTTTGTGCCCTGAGGTACAGCAAATTTCCATGTGCTTCACAGGTCTAGTCATCACAAAGTGTCAACTCCCTTTGCACCTTAAAGGCAAATGGCTAGAAAAACTTTAAGTTCCCTTAGAAACTAACAAATATACTATATGAAACAGTAGGAACTTAAAATAGTCATTTTTAGAAATTAGCAAATACTGCATAAAAGGTGTTAAAATCCAAAATAATTCTTTTAATATTACCAGATAAAGATGTCATGTAAACAATGTTAAAACCTAAAAATAATTCCTTTAAAAAAGGAATTGTCAAACAATGTAAAAACTTAAAACAATCATCTTTAAAAAACAGTAAATATACCATAGAAGAAGTTAAAACTCAAAGCAATCCCATTTAGAAATAGGCCCTAAAAAATGTTAAAATTTAAACTCCCATTGTAGATCTGTTATTAGTCCCTTACTCTGAACTAGAAATGTATTGTTTATTCTATGACATCATCAAGAAATGAAAACAAAAATAAATTGCAAGAGAATTCTAGGCACCACTGTACCACTAGATTAGGCTTGAAATGAAAGAAGAAAGGATCCTCAGATATAGATAAAATAGACCTAAATAAAAAAGCAAATCAAAGGAATCCATGTTTCTCACCAGCTATTTTAGCTGTGAATGTGAAGTCAAGTTGTCAGCATCTCTTAATTTGTAGACACAAGCTATGCTGGAAAGGAAACTCATGAGGGCAGCAGAAGGAACAGGGCATATGAATCAGTGTTCATTGGTCTGAAAGCATATGACTTGCCTGAGAAGTCCCTGTGACCTTTTATGTACAGTGAAATTTAAAATGGTTAGGTCTAGTTAGAAAAGCAGACTACTGAGCACCAGTTGCTTGATGCCCAAGAGGACCTAAGATAAAAAAAATTGAGCCCCTTTGCCTGAGAAAAAAGTTTAGGAGGAAAAAAGGCTTTTAAAACATTTTTTGTTTATGCATGGGGCAGGCTGCCTGAAATTGTTTAAATGATCCAGCAAAGTTGCCCAGCCGGTTTAGGTTAATTGGGTCAAAACAGGGAGAAAGAGTCCCCCAAAGGGTTCTTAGCCACATTTATAAGAGAATTTAAGAATGGGCTCAGGTAGATTTCAATGGTAATGTTTTTCACATCTACTAATTATTAAGGAGAAAAGTTTAATGCTCTGAAGAAATTTTTTTTATTTATACACCCACTTCCCAGGTAGCACCCTCCCATAGCCTCCCTCCCCCCCTTATACTCTGATATCCCTGCTACTGTCTGCTGTGTTGTCTGCACCCCAGCCATTCCCCACTACTTGCCCTTCTAGTGAATCTAGTCAGCCTATCTAGAGGTATTTGTTTTAGGAGGGTCAGCTATTCCTCATCTAGCGGTAATCAGTTGTCAATATTCCTTTGGATAAGATTGGGGTCTGCTGTTCAATTTCCCAGTTCTATGCTGTGTTACTATCTGGGAATCCCTTTGGACATGCTGGCCAACAACTCAAAAGAAGGTATCACTTGTCTGTCATTGTTGCTTGTTATGTGGCCTTTATCTATACATATGGACTCTTATGAAATTATATTGGCCTCTTTAATCTTTGGTTATACTTTCCTTTCGGGTGTTTAAGGCCATGCAGTTGGTACAGATAAGCTGATTTATTTTTACTCTTAAGGTCATTGAAATCTACCTGATGACTTTATATCCATGCTCAGATGCCAAGGAGCTCAGAAAGTAACCGACTGTGACTAGCAATAATCAGATATATAGAGATTAGAAACACATATGCATCTTAGTGTCAATTGTATTAAAAATGAATTTTTCTGTATGAAACTGTGTATTTTAATAATGAAACGGAGATCATTTTCAAAGTTTAAAACCTCATTTAATTGTGTGTCTTATAGGGTTTATTCGAAGTACAATATTGTATAACTGTATTAATTCGAGTGTAAACCTAAAAATTTATAGCCAATTTTGAAAGAGAAGCATCTTAGCTCTGGAAATTGTTATTGAATATGTCAATACTGTTGTAATGAAATGCCTCTTCTAACTATATGGTTATTAAATAAATAAACAAACAAACAAAAAAGAATGGGCCCAGCTGGAATCTTTTATCATTGTATTAGAATGTTAAAGAAAAAAATCCCCAGGGCAGGGAGCTGGCAGTCTTGGCAGCTGCCTGGAGGGGATGAATAGCAGGAAAGGAAAAAAGCCTTGGGGTCATGCAGGTTTAAAGCCAGCATGGGAGGTCAGACACTGGCAAGCTGGCAGACATATGTAGGGAGTAAAAAGCTTTAGTATGGGAGGGGGAGGGAGAGGAGAAGGATCTAGAGCATTTGTGTGTTGGATTGAACGTTATCAGAAATCATCCTGAGTAAACTGAGGAAGAAAGGCAGTGGTTGAGGACAAAGACAGGAAAAAAGGATGGAAGACAGCAGACCTTGCAGGCCCATGGCAAAGAAGGTGGGTAGGGGGAGATATGCTGGTGGCAAGCAGTGGGAAGGGGAACTGAGGTCTCTAAAGGATGAAGCAGTTTCATCAGGGAGACCATAGTGCTGTCTGGGAATGACAAAAATCAATGGGAAAGGAGATCAAAAGAAGACACAGACAAGGCAGGATGTGTTACCCAGTGAGGAAAGCCAGAAAGAGGTGAAAGCAAAGCAGAGGGCTGGGGAGAGGAGGAGAGAGAGAAAAGAAGTGTACCTGAAAGCCAATTTAGTGGCATTGGAGAAGTCCAGTCAGGTCCCTTGAAGTAAGAACTGGGTTTTGGCACCAACTAATAGGTAAAACGTAGCCATATGACGAATAGGGTTGATCAGGAGAAAGCAGAATTTATTAGCAAAGGAACACATGGGACAGATTCCCTTCTGGTCAGGAAAAACGTCTGCCTGGTTCGTGAGCTGTGGTCTTTTAAAGGAGGAGGCTTCTGCTTCCTGCAGAAGGCGGGATGATGTATTTTTTTAAAGTTGGCGGGTGGGGGAAGTGGGAGAGCTAGACTGTTAAAACATGTTCTCTTTAGAGATCAAAGTGGAAACCTGCTGTGTTGGCCAAACAGTGGATTAAAGTCTGCTTCTCTTAACTTCAAAGACCAAGGTACTTATCAACTCAGTTCCCTTTTCTCAGGAGCTTGAGAAGTTCATGAGACCCTGCTGGTGAGGGGGCGGGACTATCTGAACCTTAGCTGTTATATAGTTTTCAATAACATAAATACTCCCTCTCCAGAGTGTATAAGAGGTGTCTAGTGGCTCCCATCAGGTAGAATTGAGGTTCTAGCATAAAACTACAAGATGCTTTCCTATAAACTTGAAATACAGCTGGTAAAATTTTCTCCCATTCTATAGGCTGTGAGCTTGCTTCACTGACAGTTTCCTTTCCTGTACAGAAAGCTTTAAATTTTTTGTATTCCTATCTATTAGTGTCTAGTTCTTTAGCTGTTTAAGTTCAGTTCAGAAAGTTCTAGCCTGCCCTAGTGTCTTGAAGAGTGTACTCTATATTTTCATCTACTAGTTTCAATATTCTGGGCTTTGTTTTTATTTTTTAATTAAATTTTTACAAATTTAATACAATATATTTTGATTTTATTTTATTTGATGTACTTAGGGCGGTCTATAGTCCAAATACGCAAATTCATGGACAATAAAATACTATTATGTTTCTTTCTCTATCATGGTGGAATTAATAATAAAATAATTAGATATATTTGCACCACAAGTTACATTCCCAAATTAACATACATTTTATCCTAAGGATATTATGCAAGCCAAGTATTTTGCTCATTGATATGATTTGAATTTAAAATAAGTCCTACAGTTTTGTGTATTTGAATACTTGCTCTTGGGCTGGGCTGGAGGTGCTGTTTTGGAAGACTGTAGAAACTTTTAGAGGTAGACTGTATCTGGAATAAATTAGTAAATGAAGGAAAGTTTGAAGCTATATAACATGGCCCACTTCTTGTCTGATCTTTTGTTTCCTAATTGTGGACACAGGGTGACCAGTTGCCTCAAGCTACTGCTAGTAGGTCTTATCCACCATGATACATATATCCCCTTAAACTCTCAGCCAAAATACAACCTTCTTCCCTTAAGTTTCTTCCTTTTAGGTATTTGTTCACTGAAATGAGGAAAGTAGCTAATACAATCATAACTTCAATTCTAGCATTCAAAGTACTGATTCAGGAAAATGCAGCAAGTCTGAAGCCTAAAGTACATACAGAGTTCCAGACTATTCTGGCATACCATCACCAAGAACTTTTCTCAAATGAACAAGCAATAAATTCATTAAAATCATTATTATTATACTTTCTGTAATATGAATGTAATGGAAAATATATTTTAGAATATATGGTAGCATAATATAGAAAACAAATTACTAAAATGCAAGCACTTACCACTTATTTGGGTTCAGTGAGTAAATACACAGAATTTATTTCAAATAATGTGAATTAAGCCTTGACATTTTCATATATTCTGCCAATGTGGTGAGTTTTAATGAGGAATTCAGTGAACACAGTTCAATGTGTAAATGTTATACTCTGGAAAAATGTTTTAAAAATGCACTAATTATAAATTCCGATGTCTTATGAATTCCCTTATTCCAATGAAATCAGGTTGCATCTAGAAGATGCAATGAAGTGAAGGGCATTTTTGTTTCCCTCTGAAGACACAATCAAGATTTTCACCTTTAGTTGGAATTGAACATAATGAGTCACATTTATTGCTATGGAAATCTAGTATATAAAAGGAATTACAAGCAGATCTTCTATTTCTTAAGCTTTTTATTTGTTTGCTTTATATTTTGAAGTAACCTTGACAAATTAACCTAACATTTTCTGAATTATTCTGAGTCGCTTGATTTCAAGAATAGAAATCCATTATTCTCTAATTGAAAGAAATCAATAAAAATTAGCAAAACTTAGCAAAATTCAGATTAATTGCAAGAAATCATTACGTAAAAGAGAAAACTAAAACTGATTACCTGATCTGCTTGAGTCTGAAGATATTAGTGAACTAGTCAGGATTATAAAATTAGTGAACTAGTCAGGATTAAAATTGGAAGGATTCTTTACTTTGATATGTGCTGCTGGAATCTATTACTGAATCCACAAAGGCTGCCAAAAAGCCTCTTGAGTTTCAGTCAATTACAGATAAGGGTTATAGACATTAGCCACAGGGCAAGATCACTGAAAGCTTACCTTTATGACTGCTGGGGTTATCTCTTAGAAGATCAAGGTACTATGTAATATATGGGTAATATGTCAAACACAAGAGTTTGGAGAAAAAGTATGAGACACAAGGGGCTTTAGAACAAATCCATAAGCACCTCATGTGCTAAGTTCAAGGAAGTAGATCTTGGGTTGTGACTTAGTAGTAACAGAGGTTGAGTATCTGAACTTGGAACAACACATAAATCTGAATCCTGCTGAGTCCAAAATTAGATGTTATCTGGTCCAGTTGAAAGATTTTTTTTTTTTTTCTGTACGGCAATAGAATTCAAATAGAAATTTTTGACAAAATGAGATCAGACACATCCTGAGGTATGCGTGTGAGAGGGAAACTCATTTCTCAATAGGTCTCCTCTATCAAAGAGTCATTACCTTGACTCACTTCATATTAATTGTTGTGTGCTTAGACTCAATGCCCATCCAGATTTTGAAATATAAAACACTAAATTTTTCCAAGATAAGTTTGTATAATATGCTAACAATGGGCATAGATTATGAAGCAATGCATGATGTACCAAGGACTTAAAACAGTTTTCCACATGTGAGAAGAGATTCATCTAATCTAACGATTACAGATGCTCAGTTGTATTGATTTGTGCCTTTAATGATAATTTGTTTTTACTAGAAAAAGAAGAATATATATATCAAGGATATTTTAAGTAACCTTAACTCTTAAGCCTTTTCAAGTAAGTAGACTTAGGGATCTAGACATTTTCCTAACTTTCAGGATAAGTTATTTTTTTCACTAATAGAATTCATGAAATCGCAGTATTTCAAGAAAAAAATATTTGTAATACAATGTGCTTTGTACAATCTGTAATGGTTGCAACAGGCCATGCAAATGAATTAAGAAACAATTAGGGTATTGGTGAGGCACAATTCTGAATGCAATTATGTGGCCATTTTTAGGGAAAATTAATTAAAGAGGCAAGATCCAACCTGAATGCTGATGACATTATCCCACAGATGGACTCAAA
>NW_008352267.1:5713922-5725992 GCF_000622305.1 Nannospalax galili | reverse complement strand
AGAGAGAGAGAGAGAGAGAGAGAGAGAGAGAAAGGAAGGCAGTGGGTTGAAGAACAAAGTAATGGGTATAAAAATGCCATAATGAATTCTAATACTTTTCAGCAAAACTGAACAAAACAATAAAGCAAAAGTAAAATTAGTAAAAGAGAAAGCAACATGACTGCCAACACTCAGGTTACTCAGATTTCCTCTGCAACCTGGCATGCCAGTGGCTTGAACTAAACTGTTCTTCCATGTCCTCTTGTCACAATGTATACGTTCCTCAGAGACTTTAAGATAAATGAATGCTTCCTCCCCTACAGTGATTTCTGTGTGGTGTTTTGGTCACATTGATGATGAAAGTAACTGATACCCCAAGGAAAAAGATTGTGCCCATGGTAGAAGTATAGCTAAGAAAAGGAAAAAAAAAATGTGAGAAGTGAAGATGGTAATTGTGACTTTGCTAAATGATTATATATTCAACACCTTGATTTCAAAATGTGCAACACAAAAGAATATTAAGAACAAAAACAGAAAATGAAATTACAGTAAGCAAGCCACAGTTTTCAATACTAGCTCTAAATATCAATTGCCTGAACTGCCCAGTCAAAAGACCCTCACTAGCTGAATGGATTAAGAAACAAAATCCATCTAATTGTCAGCAGGAAAAATCACATTAACTCTAAGGATAGGAACCACCATAGGGTGAAAGAATGAAAAAATTATTCCAAGGAAATGGCACAAAGAAACAAGGAGTTGCTATTATAATATCTGAAAAAATAGGCTTCAAGTTAAAATTAATTAGAAATGATAAAGTCATTCCATTCTGAAAAAGGGAAGAATCTATCAAGATGTAGCAATCATTAATATTTATGTATCAAATTCTGATGTACCCAGCTTGGTAAAAACAGTATTACTGAACTTCAAAACACAGACTAACCTAAGCTCAGTAATAGTAGATGACTTCAATACCCCATTTTCTCCAATAGACAGGTCAGTTGGACAAAGAATAAAGAAATATCCAAATTAAATATCATACACCAAATGGACCTAACAAATATCTACAGAATATTCCACCAAAGCACCAAATAGTACACACTGTTCTCAGTAGTACATGGAAGTGTCTCTGAAATAGACCACATACTGGGAGAATAAAACTAACCTCAACAAATACTAAAAAATTAAATAATTTCATGTATTCTATAATATCACAATGCAATAAAACAAAATCAGCAGCAGAAGGGACTCTAGTAACTATACAAACTCACAGAGTTTAATAACACACCCTTGATAAAGGATCAAGAATAAATAAAGATATAAAATTATTCCCAGAACTAAATGAAAATGACAAAACAATGAAGCAAGACTTTTGGGACACATTAAAAGTAGTCCTAACTGGGAAATTCATAGCTCTAAGTGCCTATATTAAAAAATCAGGAAGACCACATATAAATGACTTAATGACACAGCTCAAGAATTTGAAAAACAAGAACATACCAAACCTAAACCCAGAAGATGAGGAAAAGTAATGGAAATCAGAGAAAAATAATGAAATAGAAACAAAGAAAATAAAGAATAATTTAGTTTGAGTTGTTTCTTTGAAAACATAAACAAGAGAGAAAGATTGTTAGATCAGCTAACCAAGAGAGTTTGGCTTAATGGGCATAGTGCATTAAAAAAATTCAGAATACATGTTATCTTCAACAACTTATGTAAAATTATAAAGATTATAGTTAATATATAAAGCTCTAAATAATTTTTAAATCAAGGAATTTTTGGAAATTTATAGCTGTTGAGAGGAGGAAAGGCAGTGTCTTACAGGGTTGGGACTCTTGGTGGGCCCAGTGAATATGTCCATACTGAAGGACATTGGAGGATACAAATCATACTCTGTAGGCTATATCAAATATATCACATATATGAGAGTTCACTAATTTGGGCAGAGGGCTCTGGGAGAAGTTGCAAAGGGGGAGCAGGTATAAATCCCATCAAATCAAATTCAACTTTAAAAATTCAGCTATTAAATAGCATGGTTTTCTAATGCCACCTGATGATCTTCTAGCCTGGACAATTAAAATTTAATTTTTGAGAAAGGAATTATGATGCATATTAGATTACCAGGTAAGTATTCTCAGTGATAGAGAACCTGAAGACTACAACAATGGGCTTGTTTATGGGGGACTCAAAATCTAGTAAAGACATTTTATTTGAATTTACTATAAGCTCTGAAACTTTCTCTTTGGGGAAGAAAGTATTGGGGGTGAAACCTCGGGCATTTCACACAGAAGCTAAACTTCACTGAGTTACTTCCTCAGTCCAGAAAGCACTAATTTTTCAAAGATGTTTGGACAAGTGAATGCCCACACATAAAATAAACTACATTATTTTGGGCTAAAAGAGAAATTTCTGTGAGATTTATAGTAAAAATATTGTCACAAAATTAATTTCTGAATCCTTGGAATTATGAAAACTAGTGTATAAACATTTCTAACATAGTAAAATCTCCCCTGAAAATTGGGCACTGTCACTCTGCTTAATTTTATAGTCTTAATTTTTATGATAAAAAATATACGTCTTAGCTGGATATGATGACATATGCCTTTTAATCCCAGGACTTTGGAGTAGGAGGCAGGCTGAGCTCCATGAGATTGAGGCTTATCTCCAGTCTACATAGCAAATTCCAAACAACCGGGATTACAAGGACACCTTGTTTCAAAAAGGACCCCCCCCCCAAATGATTATTTCTGAATGGCAAGATGTCTTAATGGTAATTTGCCTGCCATGAGAGCATGTGCACCCGAGTTTGGATTCCCAGCACATAAAAGCCAGAAGTGGTTCAAGTAATCTCCTGCCCTAGCACTGGGGAGGCAGAGCAGAATGATTGCTGGAAAATCTTGGAAGGCTAGTCTTGGCCCAGTATGTGAGCTGTACGTTTAGAGAGAGGTTGTTTCTCAAAAGTAAGGTGGTGGAGATAGTGGAGTTACAGGTTTAAGCAATGGACAAATGTTGGGGAATGGTAAAGATAAAAGGTGTTAGGGTATGTTAACCAAAAATACTTGTGAATGAAAATGTTTTATGGAAATTCACTAGTTAATAATCTAATTGCCCTCTTTTCTTTTTTTAAAAGCAACTTATTGAGAGTTTCATACAGGTATATAAGCATATGAAGTGTTTTGATCAAATCCTTGCCCACTCCCTCCCCTCCAACTCCTATATTTCCCCAACACTTTTTTCTGATAAAGTCATGTATACTTTCTTCTTCTTCTTTTTTTTCATAAATGGGGATTTTTGCTACTCTAACATTCCCCCCTCTGAAGAGGTAATGCTGAAATGTTTTAAGGATTAGATAAGAACTCCGAAATACTTTTGATATTTTTGGCCTTTAGAACAGAATATATTTCTAAGAAGCCCAAGGACATTGTGACTTTTAGCTAAGAAACTGGCTACTTTTCTTTGGGGGGTTTTACACTCACTGCCTAGCCAATTCCTACTTCCTATTCTTATCACAACATCCTCTGAAGAGGTTACCCAAATTGTCAATAAGGAATAAGGATGGAGACCACTCTGGTTTCTTCTATGCTGAACAGGGACACAGGGTGAGGCAATTGGGGTACCCCTTCAGTGGGTCTATCTAAAAGACTCCCAAAGTGTATAACTCTTATCTTTAGGAGGAAAGAAAGTCTGTAGGAGATGTGAAGGAGAAGTAAAGGCAAGAATAATTAGCATTTTAAGTTCTAGACAGGGAACTAGAAAAAAGTCAGAACAGAGCAAATTTCAAATGTTCATATGAGAGTCCACTGGAATTTCTTGATAAGAGCTTCCAAAAGCATCCCTCTATTGGTTCCTCCTCACTTTTCTTTTGTCTTCCAAGGTTGAACTCTAGAGTGATGCATTCATGATTTGTTTCTGGGCATTTTGATAGCTGTTGGAGTGGTTAGAAACAATATCAGTTCCCTCTCTAAGGTCTCTAGATAGGGGAAGATAACTTTTTTGGTCGTCATTTTTGAACAATAGCAGGTTGTCTCCCTTAGCTACAGGTGGGCACTACAGTATTACAGACCAAGATTTGAAGTTCTACATCTGAGCAGCACTTTCTGATTCAGATCATAATCATCAATGAGAAATAATTGTCTAAATAACTTTTTATATGGAATTTAGCCTAATATCTGGGAAATGTAATATTTTGAAATCTAAAATAAATATACTGATTACTTTACACTTTGATTATACTTTCCTTTTGGGTGTTTAAGACCATACAGTTAGCCCAAGCAAATCAATTTATATTTACACTTAAGGTCATTTGAGGATCTGTTCCTCAGGGGTCACATGGGCTTGGAAGGAGCCCCTGGCTCCCTTCTTTTATCAGTTCCACCTACGTGTAGATAAATCAAAGTTCTTGCTCGACCATGGCTGGCTTCACTTTGAAGCCTGGAGATGTTTCCTCTGAGTTGACCCTCTTCTTTGTAGACTGGACACTGGTTCAAGTCCATCTGGTGGGGTCTCCATGGCCTCCCTGAACAAAGAGGACAGGTGACTGACAACAGTTACAGGACATTTTGAGAGATGTTCCATAGTCCCCTAGAACTTAGTCGACCTTGGAGGGCAAGGGGCAAAAACTGTCCTTTATGTCCCTCTGACCAGATTAGTATAGGCCTCAAGGTATGGCTGTTAAACATCCAAAACAGTTAGTTCCACTAGTCTGGTACTTTTAATTACCATGTGCTATGTAGATAAAGCTTGAGTAAAAGAAATCAAATGTTCTCAGATAAACCTTGATTAGATATATATTTTGTTCCATAAACTCTTGACTAAACTATGACCTTAGAAATTTTAAGATTATGTGAATATTATTTTTGTCTCATCCTTTACATATTATAAGAAACTTAAACAAAGCTTCATCACTTGCTTAGGCTTTCTCATTTTTTTTCTTTCTGTTTTGGAAAATATCTCCTAGATTAGGGGAGGGCTAAAATATGTAATGTGGTGAAGGCTAGGAAGAGAATGCTTGACCCATGTTGAGTAAAGGCTTTCCAATGTGCATACCCTCAGGTCATTCAAACACACCAGCAACCCCTCAGTTATCTCAGTAAGTAAGCTTAGTAAATTCATTAGTTCCCCAGTAAAACTTTAATCATACATTGGTTAGACACTAGAACCTTAAAACGGGGTAAGTATTGCTTAGAATGCTTATTCCAATGAAAAGAATCCTCACAATAGATGGAAAATTTATTTGTTAATGTTACTATGTCTAATTATTAAAAAAAGAAAATGAGAATGTAAAAGATGTTAAAAGGATGTGTGAATGGAGATATTTTCCTGTTTTCTTTTCTTTTATGGAGGAGTTCCAATGGGGAACCATGTATACCAAGCATGAGCTACCTTCCTATGGTACAGAAGGTCCCAGAGGTCTCTAAACAACATAGGCTATTTCCTTTATTTGTAATTACCCACCTTAAATATGTTGTAAGATATTGATGACAATACATATTTTAGCTTCAGGACAAACAGAAATCAATCACAAAATGGTCAGAAAACTTGATGACTAGATTTCATAGTGCCAGAAGGTACGATGCAGGCTGTTGGGAAAAAGTCATTAGTGGTCTCACCCAGAGTTGGACCTTGCATGCTACAAGACTGATCTGCCAGGGAAGACGTGCTGGCTAGTGCAAGGTGATATGATGACTACGTGGTAAACCAAAGACTTTCTGATTAGATTTGAAGCATGCACCCCAGGAGAGAAGTTCAACTTGATACTGTAAATCTATTCAAAACTCATGGCTGGGGATGTCATAGGCCCTAGGATGGAATTTACTATTTTTAGTTTGATAACTTATCATGTTATCCAATTGCCTTCTAAATATTTTTGTTTATATGCATGAACATGGGCTGCATCTCTTTTGTCAGAGAAGCTTCTTTTTTCTTTAGTCAGTAGTCAATCATTCACCATATGACTGAGTGTTTAATCCTAAATGTGGCATTTTATGGAAGTCCCCAGCCGATGATCAGGATATATCATGGAAGAGGAGGTGAAAAGAATTTAAAAGCCAAAGAATTAAGAGGAGTTCAGCAAAATTATATCTTTTAGGCATGGCATGGCTATTAAACTCATGAACTTATAGCACCTGTTGTTACCTGCAGAAGACCTACAAAAATTCCAAGCAGCCAAAGCTCCAGCATGCATTGTGGAGCATCTCATGAAGTCTCCATTCCTAACTTAGGAGCTATTGACAGTTAAGAGTTGCTGGGGAAAGAAGACTTATTCTTTGCCCACTGGCATGCTCCAGTGGATGAATACTCCTATATCAAGGCAAATAGTGTGGATAGCACTAATTGGACTTAATTGACTATGTAGGAAAAGGAGGACTTGAAGTCAAGAAGATGGAAGGGAAGTCTGTGGAGGTTGGTTCTGGGGACAGTTGTTGTTTCCTTGGAAATATACCAAATGGTAAATGACACCAGGTGTGGGACAGCCCAGACAACATGAGGCCCAGGCTTCAGAGGGTAAGGAGGCTCTAAGAGTGGCTTCAGTTTTGGCCTGACTAAGGCCAAGCAGAAATCTGGTTGGTGAAAGAAAAGCAGAACTCAAGGAATGACTTGTGTCACCAAGATTGGTCTCTTGATCAAGGTCATGATGGTCAAGGTCCAGGAAGAAATGTGTCTGTTCTCAAAGACTGACAATTGTTGATTGGGTGCATCCTTCAAAATGAGGTTTGAAGGTCATGCCAGTATAGAAATAGACTCAGGCTGGCCAGCAGATGTGGTAGTAGGCTTTCATTGGATGACAATGGTCACATTGTTCTGGGTGTTAAGTTCTCTAGTGAAGTACTCATTGCCATCCCAGAGGCCATCACCTTGGACCAATTTGTCATTGTCCTTGTCCAGACAATGGCAAATGCCTATTGGGGATCAATGTCAGCAAGCCTACACTGTCTCATACAAGATGACAGGAAACTGTGGCTCTGTACTTGTGTTCTGCACCATCACACAGGGCAACTTCACCAAGCCTGCCTTGGATAGCAACATTAACTCCTAGTCATCTGACTCCCGACCTCTGAAAAAAGATTGTGTTTACCAAGTCTCCCTATTTGGAATTTGTAATTCACCAACCATGGATCGAGGAAAATACTGTATATTAACCTCTAATCTCGACATGCACACACACACATACACACATACACAACAAACAAAACACAACCTTTCGATTCTTATTTTCTTTCACAGACATCTACTTTGAATTAAAACAATTAAGACATTTATGTAGGACTTTGCATTTTATTCATGTGACAACTGCTATTATCTTTCTTCCTGAAACTTTCATTCTCACACCAGAATTGCCATGGTTTTATCTACTCATGCTCTACATGCTCATATCCCAAAACTGATTGCCATTATCCAGGCTTCCTGGTGTAGAGAGTGCCACATCAGATGTCTTCTGTAACCACGGGTCACCATGTTGGACATTTACTTTTAAACTTCATGACTATGTGACATTGCTTTACCAACAAGGCAAAGTTTCACTGATAATATTTGTTCACAACAGAGATTTCACAGGACTTAATAATAAGTTGTATGATACTTCTTCACTATCTAAGATAACATTGCTATCTACAATTGGCTGAGGGCTTCCAATCTGAAAAAATATGTCACTTTCACTTGCAGTAGTTTATTCAGTTAATTATCCATCATGTTTATTCTTTCTCTAGTCTAAGAATACATAATGAAATAAAATATATTTTGAGACAGAGAAAATGGAAAACAAAGCAAAATAAATAACTTCCTATTTGGGAGTACATAATGAACGACACAGAATTAGAATTTGGTCAGATAAATTATTTACCAAAATAGTGGGTTTTAATAAAGCAGAATATCAATATTACAGAAAATATGAAAATGTGACTTATTAGATTATGAACTTTTTCCATAAATATTGCATGATTTATGTGACATTAATTAAAGATAATGAATTAATGGCATCATCATATGACCAATGCTTCTCATTTTAAAACAACTTATAAAAATTCCATTTCCTAAAATTGTCTTTCTAATTAACTATCCAGTATGCTTGTATAGAGTGTGTTAGTATTTAATGTGGACTATTTATATGAGAGCTAACATAGTGCTTCTTAAAGTTGCATTTGGATCCTGAATCTCTTTGGATTGTGGGTATCTAGTTTTTTGCCTATAACTATCTTTAGTAGGAAAGCATATTTCACATTTTTTTCCTTGCAGAGAATTAATTTGCTTCCACTTACACAAAACATTTTGTTCTTTGAAAATATCCAATTATTTTTAATCTACTGTGCTTGAGGGGAAGGAAGCTGATTTAAGGCAGTCGACATGCAATTCAAGAAAACTGAACCCAAACATAAAATATAGGAAAAAGGTTGAATAAAAAATAACTGAAGAATAAAAAAATTTTCCATATCTCATTAACTTTGTTCATTATATTTTGTCTAACAAAATGCTGAACATAACTACTTCAATGTTAAAAGTCTGAAAGAAAAAAAAAAGCAAATCTGCCAAGATTCAACAAATGTTGCTTTACTGTTTTATTTCTAAGAGGTCCATAAACTTCTTGAAAGGCTAGCTAAATTGTATCAATCTCCTGGAAAATAAAAATAAACTGAAGCTGGCTTCTAGCTTACTGTGGTACATATATTGTGATACGTTTCTCTGTGATTTCTTGCCTCTTAGATTCAGAAAACCACCTAATCTGTGAAAGGTCAGAATTCCTTGCAGCACAGAAAAACATGTAGACATTTTGCTATGCAATTTTCTATATTATTTCAACTGGACATTTTGGTTTCTGACATATTTAGCGAGTTAAAGAAACAACAATCTGCTAGGTGTATCTCAAGAAAAATACATAAAAAATTACTTTTCAGAACAAAGTTGATGGATCAATCATCTTAAAGAATATGTTTATCATCTTCTAAGTGTGTTAGTATATGTCAAAGCCCTAGAGAATTTTTTCTTAATTATCACTTTTTTAAACTTACTTTTCACAGGGAATCCACATTCTCTGAAAATCCAAATACCTTCCTTCCTGTTAGTTATAAGGGAGAACTTCTCTGGAATGATGGTTCCCAATAAAAGGAAAGAAGGGGAGACAGTTTTTCTGTATTTCATGTTTTAATTTAGAGGAGTTTGCACTGATTTCTATGGTCCATCATGGAAAAGATGTTACCTGACCTGTATGAGTTGATTTAAGGCAAAAATTAAGTCGGGGTAGAAGAACACGAAGGCACACATATGAGGAAGTGAGTCTTTTCTAAACTAAAAGTGATTTGCTCAGGTTTAGGGGCAGTATATAAAGAAAGACTTTGATTTTGTTTCCACCTGTAGTGCTTTAGAGGAAAACAGACATGATGTTACAGTACTAAAAGTATAATGTACACATATTTATTGATAATATGTTCACAGACTTGAACTTTGCACATCCTGTGAATATCAAAATAGTCATAACAACCAAATTAATTAAACATAAATTTAACAAATCAATCAATAAGATAATTCGGGGTAAGTTCTTTGCAATCTCTGTTCAGCATCTGAATATCATTGTAACATCTTTATGGTAAATGTTTGTTGAATGGATAAATAAAATAGGGATTTTGATGTCGTTCTATCTTAGTATGTAACCATTTTTACTCAGTTGTATATAGTAGCCACCTACAGATTCAGAGAACAGGGCTCAAAGATTCAAAGTCTGATTTTGTTTGGCTTAGAGACTTCTATTTGTAAAAGTAACTCCCTCAAATTCAGTTTTGTGCCTTTTATAATAGCAATAATGGTATCTTCCTTGCAGAATATACTGAGGCTTAAGTGAAGTAATATATGTGAAATGTATTTTTCCAAGATGGGATATACTGGAGACTTTTGCTCCAAGAGAGAATCTGTTATTATAAAAAAGAATTGTAGAACAAGTACATTTTTATTAATATTTAAGCTAGTGTTTTCATTTTAAAAAGTGGAAACTATATCTAGGCTAGGATGATTAAGAGCAAAGTAAATACATTATTTGCTCTCCTGATTTTCATTTTTTTTTAAGTTAATCAGTTTGTCATTCATTTGGGCATAGTGCTTAGTCTATATTCCAAATACCATTTTGTGGTCACCTCCAGCGGCGGCCACTCCTCCATTCTCATGGGTGCCATTCCTTCATTCTCATAGGCGTTGAGGCCGCTCTTCTGCCTGCCCTGGGCTGAGGCCACTCTTCTGCTCGCCCAGTGCTGAGGCAGCTCTTCTGCTCACCTGTTGCTGAGGTAGATCTTCTGTTGGCCTTGTGCTGCCTCCTATCATCGCTGCTTCTGCCCAGTCCTGGACCCCAGGCCTGGTGAGGAGACTGTGTCAGCAGAGCCGCATACAGACACAGGAGACCAGGTTCAGTGACACAGGTCTGGTTTATTGCAGGAAGGCACAAGATTATATAGGTGTAGTGGTCCAGTCACAGCACAGCAAGTAGGATACATTATTAGCATAACAGGCTTAACGTCCTATCACAGTACAGCAAGAAGGATACCTTATTAGCATAACAGTCTTAGCAGCCTATTAGCATAACAGACTTAACGTCCTATAACAGAATAGCGGGTAGGATGCCTCATTAGCCTACTGGGTTTCAGATTACAGAGTCTGGATTCCTGGAAACCACGTGACCCTGAATTTTACAATATCTAAGTGTTGCAATTTGGAATTCCAAGGGTGGTGATTAGGGAGTGGCAAGCTTTAGGCATCAGTCTCATAATCTGCCAATGGAAGCAAAGGCATTTCTTGTGGCTCCAGCGGTTGGGTCATTGCCTCAGGCCTGCTCTATGGCTGTCAATAAGACTTTCACCCTAGGCTCAAGCCTGTCTCCCACACCATTTGAATTTGAATAGGAAATTCTTAGAGTTTGTGAAGATTTGCTAACTAGAAAAACAATCTAATTGTGGAATTTGACATATAACCAAACATGTTTGACTATATGTGTATATTAATAATTTTAAATGTTAATATTAACCTAAAGCATAAATTAAACAGGAAAAATATAATAGAAGGTGAATTTTGAAAGTCTTAGCTCAAGATTTTCAAACTTTGATGATTTTTATGAGAGGAAGATAGTTGATTTTAGGATAGTAAATAAAATGTTTACAATAACAACTTGAAGGCACAAAAACACATAGCATTAACTAGTTCTTTGGAGGTTTAACTCATTTTGCCCCATAGATCTGATGTTAATTGTGTAACAGTTATAGTTAAATAGTCAGGAGCAAGTAATTGCTTTATTTAAATTAGTAAATGTGGGCCTGGAGAGATGGCTCAACGGTTAAGAGCACTGACTGCTCTTGCAGAAGAACCAGGTTCGAGTCCCAGCACCCACAATTGCTGCTATGAACCATCCTTAACACCAGTTCCAGGGGAACCCGAAGTCCTCTTCTGACCTACGCAGCATTGCACAACACGGGTGCACTCACATACATGCAGGCAATATACTCAAACACATAAAACAAAAAATAATAAATAAAATACTAAAATAAATAAGTAAATTAGTAAATGTGAGAGTTTTTAAGAAGAAACATATGTTTACATGAAGATTTGGATTTATATAATAAAAGTACTTAAATTCAGGGGCTGGAAAGATGGCTTAGCAGTTAGAAGACCTGGGTTCAAACCCGAGCACCCACATGGCAGCTAATGACTGTCTGTAACTCCTGTTCCAAGGGTTCCAACAGCTTCTTCTGTCCTCCGTGGGTATTGCACGACATGGGTGCGCTTAACTACATGCAGATCATACATGCATGCACCTAAAATAAAAAATAGTAAATGAAACAATTTTAAAAGTACTTAAATTCTAGCATTTTTGAAAATTTCTGCTATAAACTGTAATACTATTAACAGTATTCCTCATGATACACTTCAGATCTCTGAATTGATTCACTCTACAAAACTATAGCACATAAGTGATGACTTTAGCCATACTCCACTGTGGTACTTGTTTTAGTGATTTTTGTATTGCATCTTTTAAAATATTTCAATTCATTATAAGTTTATCACCACTCTGTCTTGAAGCTATATTTGTCATATTAAGGTTATTGCTATAAGCCTACTAGAGAAT
>NW_008352267.1:5709958-5713826 GCF_000622305.1 Nannospalax galili | reverse complement strand
ATACCCAAGTGTGTGCAAACATATACACAAACATAAATCACAAAAAAGTAAATTTAATAAAAGAATTTAAAATTTTTTTAAAGAACTGTTGTTATTTACTGCCACATGGATGAGCCTTGTGGATGCATGCAGAATGAAATGGGCCAGAAACAGAAAATAAAATGCTACATAATCTCTCTTATGTACAGGGTATTTGAAAATATGTTCAGTACATAGTAATAAAGCATTAGAATGATGGTTTCTAGAGGTGTGGCTGGGCTCTTGAGTGGAATATAAAATGCACGCCAAAGGAATATGTTGTGCATCAATACGAAAGTATATTGTTTGTATTTCTTAACTCAGATCTTAGAGCTACTATCTATGTTTTGTTATGATCTATTTACCTCATTGAGGCTGTAATAACCATTTTAAAGCCTTTGTCCAGTTCTGCTTCTTTGCTGTATTTTGATTGTTCAGTGGATTGTTTTTATGCTTAAAGAATGGGTGACATTTTAACCTGATATTTTATGTATTGAATTATTTAAAACTTCATTATAAACTTGATTTTCATAATTTAATCAATATCAATTCTATATGATAATAGATTTAAAGTATTATAAAATGTTTGGAAATTTAAAGGATCAATCTTGAGAAAATTTAGAAATAAGGACATCTTGGAATTGTACTTCCAGTCTGACAACTTTGAAAGAAAAATAAACATGTTTTTATTGAAGTCTGGAGAGTTTGCTCAGGCAGTAAAGTGCCTGTCTTGCAAAAATGAGGACCCGATTAGCATGTACTCTGCAGACAGAGCTTCTCAGTTACAATATCTGCCCTCACAGGAGCAGCACAACTCGAGGTGGGGATCAAACCCAAAGCCCTCTGCATACAAGGCAAGTGTTTTACCACTGAGCCACATCACCAGACCAAGGTCAAATTTTTAGCCTCGTTCTTCTATCTGAAAAATGGGGACAACAGTGTATGTACCCTCATGGACTGCTGCCAGGTTTAAAGCACTAAACAGAAAAAGATTCATGTGTTCTCAGTGCACAGTGACTGCTGCCCAGGGCCTGCCTTCTCTGCTGCTCAGCACATTAATTTTTTTTTAAGTTTCTTGATCAAATTTTAATGTATTTCATACAGAACATCTCAATCAATTTCTATAATCTTCAGGCCCTCTTCCCCACTGGCACTCTCCCATAGCCCCTGCACTGGAATTCATACATTCTGTCATTTTTGTTAGGGCCAAATGTGTCAAGTTAGTGTCCCCAGACGAAGTGCAAGTTCATATACTGAGGTCTAATCAGTCTATCTAAAGTCCCTCACTTTAGGAAGATCAGCTTTTCCTCACCCAGCAGTATTCAGCTGTCAATATTTCTTCAGCTAAGATTGGGGTCTTCTGTCCATTTCCCCAGTTCTGTGCTCTCTAATTTCTGAAACAATGCTCAGTCCATTCACTGTTGGACTTAATTGTTTAATCAAAGACATACATTTTCCATAGAAGCACAATTCTGGCATAATTCCTTAAGAATGCCTATTAATTTTATCATTTTTATTCTACTTTATAAATTCTATCTTTGATTCTTCTTTTTCAATGAAGACAAAGTATTTTTTTTTAAAGTGAGCTTGATTCAAAGAACTCACATTAAAAATAGCTTAGCCACAGGTGGCCTTCAACTCAGTAAGTCACAAAATGAAACAGAAGGACTTGAAAAGGAGAAGGAGACCTGTTGGGAGCAGAGGTGAGGTTGGCTGGGATAGGATGAGGATAAGGAGTATCAGTGTGATCAGAATCAGAATACATTAGATGCATGCTCAAAACCGTCAAAGAATAACTTGAAAAAAAAGAAAAAGAAATAAATGTTAAGCATAAGTTTCTTCCATTTACCTGCAGATTTCATGATTTTATTTTTCATTAGTGCTCAGTAGAACTCCATTTTGAAAATGCACCACTTTTTCATTATCCATTTAGTAGTTGAGGCACATTTAGGGGGTTCCCATTTCTTTCATTGTGAAAAAAAGCTTCAATGAGCATGACTGTGCAAGTATCTCTGTACTAGGTTGAGTCCATTGGGTATACGTAAGGAGTGATATGATCTCATCATATGGTAGATATACTTTTAGTCTTTTGAAAGTTCTCTGTACTGATTTCCACAGGGGTGGCAACAGTTTGCAATCCCACCAGCAGGGAATGAGGGCTACTCTTTCCCTGAATCCATGTCAACATTTGGAGAATAATACAGAGATCCAGAACAGGTCAAAACCAAAAACTAAGTGTTTGTGTGATGCTTAACCATAAGTAACACATCTTCAGTGCAACCCCTACACATAGGATGAATGTATCTCTCAGCTCTCACCAGAAAGGTTTCCTTATGCAGCAGACACTAATTAGCACAGAAATCCACAGCCGGTCAATGTGTAGAGAACAACAGGCCAGAGAGTGCTTATCTCTCAATATTACACCTATTTCCAACCTCTGCCTCCCAAGGCTTAGAGATCATTATGGAAGAGGTGAAAAGATTGTAAGAACCAGAGAGGTTGGATGACTACAAGAAAACACTGTTTCAAAGATCTGGTCAGTTACTTATGTGAAATCACAGCAATGGCAACAGCATGCCCAAGTCCTATGCAAGCTCAAACTAGACAAAGTTTCAGCACAAAGTGAGGAAGTGGGTAAGAGATTCCAACTCATCCTAAGGAGCTTTTGACAAACTGGTGGCTGCTGGGATGGAGAAAGACATTGTCTTACAGGAAGAAGACTCTTGGTGGACCCAGTGGATGAAGCCACACTGAAGGACATTTGGAGGCCACAAATCAGACTCTATGTTATAAAATATATATATATATAACACACATAGAATACACATACATGTATATTATATATAATACACACACACACACACATATATATGTATATATGAGGGGCCATTGAATTTGATGAGAGGTAGTTGGGGAAGTGCATATAAGGGAGGTGATCTAAATATCATCACACTATATTGTATAAATTTGAAAATTTCAATAAAATTACTAGAAAAATTATGCTTTTAATCCCAATGATGGGCAGACAGGGATCAGCAGCTCCCTGGAGCTCCCTGGCCAGCCATCCTCGCCTAGTTAGTGAGATCAGACTAGTGACAGATTCTGTTTCAAAACAAAAACAAAAAATAAAAATAAGGAATAAAAAAGGTGAGCCAATACTTTAGGAATGACACCCAAGGTTGTCCTCTGACAACCATATGTATGCCCAGGCACATTCACATACCCCCGCACATATAAGAAAATACACATATATAAGCATTTTTTTGTGGCAGGAAATTATATACTTTAGTCATGCATGTGGGCTCATTTACATTTCCGATCAGTATCTTTAGGTAAAAGTCATTAGCTCCTTAGGATGGGTTGGAATCTCTTGAAATTGAAAGACGTATTGTCTGTTTACTGAGATCTGTGTTTAATATATGAGGTTATGCATATCTGGCAAATATAAGTAATATTAGAAGATATGGTGTGAAACCAAGTTATACAGAGACACACTAAAAGTTCATCTTTTTTTTTTAATAACACAGGGGGAGGAAAAGCACAAATACATGAATGATTGATTCATCACATATTGATTGATGATCACATATTTTTATTCTACAAATAATATTTGTTTCTTATGACAACAGTCATATCTATTATTTAGTGCTTTTGTTTGTACCCCAAGTATTGAAAGTTGAGTCAAATGGTTGTTAAGTGTTATCACTAATGACAATTTTTACTTTGAATCAGAGAGCAATTTACAAATCCTTCCTTAGTTCATCTTGTCTCTGTAACTTAGTGTATAATAATTGAAACTTCTGTGCCTCGGCTGTTCTCATAAATATTAATGTGCATAATATGCTAAGAA
>NW_008352267.1:5706836-5709679 GCF_000622305.1 Nannospalax galili | reverse complement strand
AATTATATTATATATTAATATGGATCTTGAATTTGTTAAATGTACAGAGGTTTAGTGTACCTCCTATATGAAACTTTAACTCAATAATAAAATCAATACATTAATTTTATATTAATTCTGTACTCTAGTACATTTGAATTATGTAATCTATTCTAAAAATGAGTTGAATATTATTTATCTAGAAGAATTTTAGGGGCTAGAGAGTTGGTTCAGTGGTTAAGGACCCTTGCTTCTCTGCAGAGGATCCAAGTTCAGTTCTCTGTGTACACCTAGCAGTGCACAACAATTTTATAATGTCAGTTCTTGGGAATGTGAAACTCTCTTCTAGGCTCTGTGAACACTGTATGCATATAGTGCATACATCTCCATTTAGGAAAACATTTGCACACATATAATAAAAAAGTGAGTAGTTTTAGAAGGGAAGACTTTATTTATACATTTCAATTTCTTTTGTGTGTGTTGTTTTTGTATATTTTTTAATTTTTTTTTTTTTTTTTTTTTGCTCTTTTTGAGACAGACTCTCCCTCTAGTCCCAACTGACCTGGCACTCACTATGTAGACCAGGCTGGCCTTGAACTCACAGAGATCTGCCTGCCTCTGCCTCCTGAGTGCTGGGATTAAAGGCATCCACCACCACGCCTGGCACTTACTAATAGTTTTTCAGTATTACTATCAATATCAGGAATGATGCTTCCCTTTTTTTTAAGTTACTGACTTCTAAATGCAAACTGTGAGACTGTTTTTCTGTTTAACATTATTGTCCTGCACCTATTGAGAGTGCATACAGAAGCAACTTAATATAAGTTTAAATTGCATTTGACTTCAAAATTAATGGAATATAATCAGCTGCGGTGGCACATGCCTTTAATTCCAGCACTCAGGAAGCAGAGGCAGGTGGATCTCTGTGAGTTCAAGGCCAGACTGGTCTACATAGTGAGTTCCAGGCCAGTTGGGGTTATAGGGAGAGTCTGTCTCAAAAAGACCAAAAAAAAAAAAAAAAAAAAGGAATGCACTTTTTAGTATTTATTTTGTCATAATTTTTACAAAACTGTTTTTGGCCCTCGCTTGCTATGGTATTTACATAAAGATTTTTCTTGTTTACTAGATAGAATCACACTACAGCATAATTTTGAGTCAGGTTTTTTTCAAGGAAATTTTATGTTTCATTTTTGTCAAAGATGATAATTTTCTTAAATCCCCTCTCCCCTGTGGTCAACAAAAATATCTGAAGTGGTATCATTCTTTATCTATACTTAGCATAATTCCTATGTAGTTGCTATTGTTCAAAAACATTACCAAAACTTGTATTCTAATGTTTCAATGGCATAGATTTCAGGGTGTAATCTCAATATTTCATGGAATAACTTGATTTCTGGAATATTTATTTGATTCAATTGATATCTGATACTATGTTTTAACATTTTTATTAGAAATCCATGTGGGCATATTTATGCTTTTCTAATAGCATCTTTTCATAGGACATATGTCATAAGTTATTTAGTTGTTTTTTTTAACTCATATATTTTTCTTTTCATTTTACATACTACATCATAATATGCTAGTTTGAAGGCTACTTTGAAGCCAATGCCTCCTTTATGCACTGTTTGATACCCTAGAAATATACCGTTTTCCAAGCCTGTACTGTTTTCCAAGCCTGCTTAACAGTGAGCTCACACAATTACCACACTTTCACAATCTTCTCATTCTTTTAAAAATATTTTATTATTTTTTAATTTAATTTGTTTGAAAAAATTATTGAACTTTTGTACATATCACACAACAGTTCTTAATCAATTCTAGCATACACGTTAAGTCCTATCCAGTCCAGCATTTGAATCCAGATGTCCTTTGGTGCAGATTCATCCACTGGTATCTGGTCAGCCTATTTAGAGATCTTAAGTAAGGTCTGCTCTACCTCACCCAGTAGTAATAAGCCTTTGGTTCTCAGATGTCTCTCAGTGCAAGGTCATCCACTGGCATCCAGTCATACACAAGACCTATGTAGACTCAGTTAGACAAAAACGTAGTATAGGACTGAGAAAATGGGCAGACGGTCCCAAACTTAGCCAAAGAACTATTGGCAACTGATATATTGCTGGAAGGGAGAGTTGATATTCTTTGAGAGTGACTCTAGATAGGCTTAGATTCCAATAGCTATTTTTAGTAACATTCATGGGAAGCTGGAGAAATAGCTCAGTGGTTAAAAGCACTGGTTGCTTTTGTAGAAGACCGAGGTTTGGTTCCCAGCATCCATATGGCAGCTAACAACCATCAAACTCCAGTTCTGAGGTATCCAATTCACTCCTTTGACCGCCAAAGTTATTTCACACACAAGTGAACTTACATATATCAATTAAAGCACTTATACACAAACAGTAAAAATTAATAAAATAGTTTTAAAAATGATTAATATTCTTATTAATCAGGGAAATGCAAATTAAAACTACTTTGAGATACCACCTCAACACCAGCAGAATGACTGTTATCAAATAATCTGACAACAAATGCTGGAGATGATATGGGCAGTGAGGAAAACTTATTCACTTCTGTTGGGAGTATAGATTAATACAGCCATGTTGAACTCAATCTGGAAATTTCTCAAAAAGTTAATAATAAAACCACCATGTGATCAGCTATAACACTCTTTGGCTTTACCCAAAGAACTCCATTTTCTGTCACAAAGATACTACTTCTCTATTCATGATAGCCATAAAATGGAAACTAGATGTTCAACTACAGATGAACGGCTAATGAAAGTATGGTATATATACATAGAGTAATATTATTCAGCTGTAAGGCAAATGAAATCATAAACTTTGCAGGTAAATCAATGGACCTGAAAA
>NW_008352267.1:5685999-5706695 GCF_000622305.1 Nannospalax galili | reverse complement strand
TGTAAGTGTGGGTAAAGTCTAAAAGGTTTTAAAGGACCCTAAAGAGTGTATATATTAGAAAAAAAAGATGAAGTGTTGGCAAAAAGACATAAGAATTATGAAAGAGGTTATAAAGTTATTTGTTTTTGTAGTTTGAACTCCTGAAATAATGGTGTGTGTGTGTGTGTGTGTGTGTGTGTGTGTGTGTGTGTGTGTGTGTGTGTGTGTACCTATCTATCTGTGTGTTTGGTCTGTGTCTATGTCTGTGTGTGTATGTTTGTGTCACTGCGTGTGTGTGTGTGTGTGTGTGTGTGTGTGTGTGTGTGTGTGTAGTGGATATGGGAATTTATTTTCTGAAAATTAAAGCAGTAAGAAAGATTTCTGCTTTTAAATAGAATTCAATATGTGTTATCCCTGTGTTGCAATGATTGTGAAGATTGGGCTCATTTTAATCTCATTGACTTTAGCACAATAAGAATGATACATTTCTTGCCACTGTATACATTTGTCACATTGACCAATGTAGAAAAAAAAAAAGATTTCCAGTAAAAAAGAATTAGGTGCTGGGGAGATGGTTCAGTGGAAAAGATCACTGGCTACTCTTGCAAAGGACCTAGGTTCCATTACTGAACCCACATAGTGGCTAACAACCATTCATAACTCCAGTTTCAAGGGAATCTGATGCTCTCTTCTGATTTCTGTGGGCATTGCACTACATGGATGCACTTACAAACATGAAAGAAATACTCTCATACACATAAAATGAAAATAATAAATAAGATATTTGTTTCTCTTTTTTTGTCCTTGTCTTTTTGAGACAGGGTCTCCCTGTAGCCCCAGTTGGCCAAGAACTCACTATGTAGACCAGGCTGGCACAAACTCACAGAGTTCAGCCTGCCTCAGCATCTTGAGGCTGGCAATAAAATATTTTTTAAAACTGTTATTGCATAGAGGTTTCTAAATATCAATGCCTCTTTTTTATTTTTAAATTTAGTAAAGTTCAAAAAGTGATTAAAATTATATATTTTATATTGCATTCTTTAATCTATTAAATATACAGTGAATGAAATTATTTGAACAAAGGCATCATGGCAACAATAGCAGACATATATTTTAAATTGGTTGACTATTTTTCCTAAACAATAAACCAATTCATTAAATATATGAAAATAGTTTAAAGAAAATATATTTCACACTTCAGAATTTATACTTTCATTGTCTGATCATTATTGAGTAGCTTTCAACAATTTCTATTTCTGTTTAAAAATATATAGGCAATTCAACCACACAAGTCTCTCCCTTTAAAATTATTTCCTTATACTTTAGCTGTAAAGTATACAAATAATTTTCTGCCATATCTTCTTTTTATGTATATGAGTGTTTTGCCTGAATGTATGTAAGTGTACCCACATCATGCGGTGTTCATAGAGGCCAGAAGAGGAAGCTGGATTTCCTAACTGGAGTTACTAACAGTTATTAGCTCCCATGTGGATATTAGTAACCAAAACTGGGTCCTCTACAGGGGCAGTCAGTGCTCTTAACCATTGAGCCATCACTCTAACCATTGTACCATGTCATAAAACAAGTAATTTTGGAATTAATATTTTATAAGAAAACTTTAGCAATGTGATAAATCAAAATAAAATGTAGTATTTCTGCTTGTTTTCATTATTTTCAATACAATAACAATAAATTACCCAAATTAGAAGTCTTAGAAGTTATTTTCAAATGTTCCATTTTCTCTGATTTTCTCTGATTTTCATAAAGATCCTAATATTTTAAGGGACATGACACATGCAAAGGACTTAGTTTGATCTTTAGCTTGAAAAAAATTAGTCTAAGAGAGATACTTTCATGGTCAAGTAATAAATATATTTTAAAAATATTTACAACAATTTTCTTAAGTATTTTATTAAATGATTGTTTATAGACATGTGTATGCATATATATGACTAGAACACATATAAAGGCATAAATACAATGATAGAAGTAATAAAACAATAAAAGGAAAAAATCTACTGTCATAAATTACAAATGAGTAATTATAAAGAGAATTCAGTTCAACTATGTCAGAATGAAGGAATGCTTAGTAGAGATTGCCTAGATATAGAAGTTCATTTCAGTTTGAACAGATATTAGCATCTGGATAGACCTTGGGTCATGGAATAGGATGCCTCATTAACTAATAAAATGTTCCATATTAAACATGAGGCTTAAAAAGGACTAGAAGTTTGAAGTGTTAATAAAGAGAAAGCAATTCTGTACCTATAAAAGAACATGAGATGAATAACTGCTGCTTGGTTAAAATAACTTAGTACTATCTTCTTATCAATTGCTTGTAATAGGAGATGGTGTGTTAGGTTTATATTACTACAATAAATATTGAGGTAATCAACTTATGTTACATGTTTTTGAGGTTCAGTTAAAGGCAGAAACAAAAGTGGGGGCCAACTGCTCTATCAGGAACAAATTGTGAACGAAAGAGAGCAAGGTCCTACAGTCTTCTTCAAGGGCTCACCACAATGAGTGGAAAACCTCTCAGTGAGCCCCTCTTCTTAAGGTTTCTACCACTTCCCAACTGTTCAAAGCTGAGGACCAAAGTTTTGGGGGGATATTTCATCCAGACTAAAGCATATGGACAGAATATGTAGGGAAAATTAAAAGAGGTTTCTAATAGTAGCAAGAAGAGAGTTTAGGAATAGTCACTGCTTTAGTCTAGTTGGGTCTCTCTTTGTCTCTCCTTCTCTCTCTGTCTCATGCATGTAGTGTGTGTTTGTGTGTCTGTGTGGTATGTATGTATATAGAGCAATTGTCTTTATTCTGAAATGATAACAAATATGAAACCATAAGAAAATAGCGTGAATCTAATATATCAAAAAATTATATATGGTATGGAATATGGATACAGTTCATATTATGGATACTAGAACAACTAACATCATATTATAAAAACTTAACTCATAGAAGTATACTGAGATGGCAGTAGGAGAATATTAGTGCACATTTTCATTTAATTTGAGGAATTATGTCAAATTGTATAAGACAGGAAATTGTTGCAAAAACAAAACTTGAAGAACAGATATAATAAATCTTCCATTGTATCATTATTCACAATTTACTCAGTTTCTCTGAGCCAAATTCCATGCATTGAAAATTGAGAAGATAATTTTGTTATCAATTATTTGGTTGTGTTGATTAAATAACATATTATATGAACAGGGATGTTTAGAAGAGTAGTGGAATGACTGAAATTATTAATGTTGTCATTATTTCTGTCTGTCAACATTAAATCCTTTGAATTGTTTAGGAAATAATTAAAACAATATTTTGAAGCTATCACAGTGCCCAATGTATAAATTGTTTTACAAATAATAGTTGTAATTATTATTAGTAGTAGTGTCAAAATATCTAAATAAAAATACAAGTTAAATTTAGTTACTTGTTAAGAGTTAATTGTGCACATGTTAATTTTCAATTAGTAAGAAAATATGTAGATCCAAAGAATTCTAAACAAATACCAAAAATTTAAAAAGAACCAACATTTACTCTTTGAAAATTGCTGGCTATGGGGAAGTGCACTGAGCATATGGCAGGCTGCATATAACAAGCTGCTATGGTTCCAGATCTTGTTGTTCCAAGCCCACGTGTTGAAGGCTTAAGAAGCAGAATGGTATTACTCGGGGTACTGGAACCCTTAAGAGGCAGGGTACAATGAGAGATTCTTAGGTCCGTGTAGTCATAACCTTGAAGTTGTGTGTGAGGCTCCAAGCTTCCCTCAGTCTGTCTTCCAGGCCGTGAGTAGTGCAGTTTTGTTCCACCACACATTCCTCTATGATGCTATGCTTCACCATGCTCCCAAACCATGGACCCAGCAAACCACAGACTACACCTTCTAAACTATTAATGGGAAATAAATTTGTCTTTTCTTATTATCAATCAATTACCTCAGTAATTTGATTTCAGTTGTAGGAACCTGACTGACATACATAACACGGCAATTAGGTTATACTGCAGTAGATACAGGCCTAGACACATTAGGAAGGAGGTACTTGTCTCAAAAATAGTAGTTGATATGATACCATTTGGGAGAAATACCTGAAGTTCTTTGAATTTTAGAACTATGATTAAGAATTTGAAAAGTATTCGAATTGGGTATTGTCAAACTTGGAAAAATTCAGCAGGGAACATTTGTGCACATGTAAATGAATGAAAGAGTTGCTGATATTACCAGAAATAGAGGTCAAGATGAAAGCAGAGAATGAATAAAGGGAAATTAAAGCAACTCTATCAAAGAGGGAAGTTGTTGGAGAGACAGTTGAATCATGAGTGAAGATGCAAAAATTGATTTCCCATCAAGGCCAGCCTGGTCTACCTAGTGAGTTTCAGGATAGCTGGGGCTACAAGGAGACTCTGCTACAAAAAGACAAAAAAAAAAAAACAAAAAAAAAAACAAAAAACCCACAAAACTTAATTTTCCACAACAAAGTAGAACAAATAAGCAAAAAGAGCTCTATGGATGTTTCTCTATGTACATCAGTAATGGTAAATTAGCTAGGAACAGGGCTCTGTAATTCTATTTCAGAGAAGAAAAAGAAAAAGTAAAATAAGCACTACTCTTAAAAGGAACATGGACTTTCAAAAGTGTTTAGTTTCTAAACTACTAGTCTCACAATCTTAACATTGAAGTCAATTTGAAAAGCCAGAACACTTTTCCCTAGCTATTAACAGTAGAAAATGTCAATATTCAAAATGCCAGAGTTAAAAAAGTAAGACTTTTATAATCTTTGATTTTGTAACAGCTTAAGAATAGTTCCCTGTGTTTACTTTCAGGAAAAGGAGGGGGGGAGTGTAACTGAGATGCCACTTCATTTAATCCTTGCTTCCAAACAGCCGTTTGATTGCCAAGAAAATGAGCTCGTTTTTCTTCCTTGTGACTTTGTGTTTTTCTCTCCTCTCTGTGAGCTTGTTAATCATAGAGACCTTTTAAATTTTCATAATGAGCATTTTAGTTACAGGCTTTGTCTGAATAAAGGAGCTCGTGTTAAGAGTAAATTTTGAGATAAATAGCAGCATGCATTAATTTCTAAAAATTTCTGAAAGTTATTTCTGGGCTTATGAAAAATCTTTCATTGTCATGAGTATGGCAGTTTAAGTAGGTCAGCATTTTTAAAATTCATTTTCTATGAAGGGCTTGCCATGTACAGTTATAGTGTCAAAGCAAAACACGACTGATGTTTTGAACTCCCAAGTAGGTCAGGATCTATTAGTAAGCAGAAATAATTCAGAAGATTTCCTTCCTTTTGATAGAAATATTGATGCTCATTATCGGTAAGATTATAGAAATTAAATTGAATGTAATCTTGAAAATATACATAGGATCTGGTATATAATAATATTAATAATAAATAATAATGATTTAGGACTATAATATCTCAGGGTACAAAACAAGGTAAATATTCTTTATTACCCATCCAGTGCATGGTTCCTAATACTCTTTCTGCTATAAATTTATTGTTTTTTAAATATGTTGTATCATTTATGATGTTGTCATCATCATTGGGCTCATCTTCCACTAGTGGACATTTGTCTATATTACACTTTCTTTTTATTTTAAAATTGGTAAATGATACTTAAGAAATTCTTTTTAGCCACAAATCATGATGCATGCCTTTAATCCCAGCACTCAGGAGGCAGGGATGGGTGTATTTCTGTGAAATAGATGCTAGCCTGTTCTCCATATCAAATCCATGCCATCTGGGGCTACAGGGAGATCCTGTCTTTAAATCTATGCAAGACTTTTTTTTAAAGGAATATTTCTTTGAGAGTTTGTTTTCAAGATTTTTTTCTTTCTTAATAAAATGTTTCTGGGTGGTTTTTATTTGTTTCATACTTTCACACAATGTATTGTGATCATAATGATAAAGAATTTCTCTTATTCTGTTCTCACTCCAGCTGACACCCTTCTTCCTTCCAAGAACCCCTTCCAAATTTCATGTCTTTATTTTATGAAAGTCTGGGAAAGAAGTCATTGCTGCTGTGTGTCCCTGTTTGTGACAGCCATGCTATGTCCAGAAAACAGCATTTCACAACACCCCTCATCTCTTACAGTCTTTCAGTCCCCTTTTCCACAGCGTTCCCAGGATCTTGGAGACAGTATTATAGATGTCCAGTTCAGGGCTGAGGACTCAACATTTACTTATTCTCAGGCCTTGCATCAGCTGTTAGGTTTTCAGCATTTCCTTGGTTTAAACTTTTTTGCTTCAACTATCTCTTTTTTATAGATGATCCTACACATTTCTTTTCTGAAGGAAATTGTGTTCCAGTCTAAAATTAGGTCTTATGTATTGGAAGCATGCACTGATGCACATGTACCTGTATTAACTTCCAGGAAAAGTGTTAGTAAATAATTTTGTCACTACCTAATGGAGGTTTTTATTTTCCAAGTTCCTTACTATTTCCTGAATGGATCTTAGTATTTTCAAATATGACAGTCACCAGAATTCACTGTAAGGAACAGCAAACACTATGGAAATCCTAACCATCACACAGTTCATAAAACAAATATGAAAATAATGTGGAGTATGGCCATGTACAAAGCACAGATGGTAACCGAGAGCCAAATTTTCAACTGATCCTTTTCAGTTGATCATGCATAATTTAATATGTCAATCAATTGAGATTAAATAGAAGACAGAAAACCTGTGGGAGGTAATTGAAAACAAACCTCTTAGAGCCAGTGTTAACAGTAAGCAGACTAGAGCACAGCAGGCAAAAGATACGGATGGCTTGACTTTCCGGATTTAGACTTATGTTTGGAAATTCTGAATTACTTTCCTTATTCCAAAGTAATCTAGAATACAAACAGTGCAATTTAATTTTATTCATTTTGGTAAACAGTAGCTTCATGAGCAAAGAAATACATTTCTAATAACCAGCGCATAATCAGGAACAGAAGAGAGACTAGAAATACTACTGGATGTTGAAATAAGTATATAAACCCAGCCAGGAATGGTGGTGCACAACTTTACTCCTACCACTCAAGAGATAGAAACAGACATATCTCTGTGTGTTTGAGGCAAGTCTGGTCTACATAGTGAGTTACAGGCCAGAGAGGAAGACTCTTTATCAAAAAAAAAAAAAAAGTTAATTTTTATTGGATTTCAGCAAATTTCATACATTCTATTTGATATTTAGAACTCCTCCTCTATGATCCCCTTTTGTGCCCAACCCTTTCATGTACTCTGTCATGTATATTAAGGCCTATTGAGTCAAATTTGTGTCCCCAAATATCCTTCGCTGTGCATCCATCCACTGGAATCTGATTAATCCCTCTAGTTTCACACCATTGGGTTCTTTAACTTCTGAATTTACTATCTTTTCACTTTTCTTACATTTTCAACTCCTTCTCTTCATTGTTATATTATCATTTTCACACATGTCTCTGACTTTTGTTTTTCTCTTTTCAATTAAATATTTACTACTGTGTAAGAAAAATTCAGGTATGTGTTGAAGTAAGAATATCTTGATGAGTTTAATCCTAGAAATGCCCAGTTTTTGAACACACTTTTTCCCTTTTTGCTCTTAACAGTTCAATGGTATTATAAAGGGCTTTCCATTTGAAACTGTTTCCTCCTGTCTAAAATTCAATATATCACAGTAATAGGAATTAAATACAATTATTTCTGTTGAATAAGTATACCCCAAAACAACTGGTAAGTGTTTTATTGAGTATATAGATACCTATCATTTTTATTTTAAATGATACTTATATTAGACCTTTGTTAAGTTGATTTTTCTCAAAAAGAAATTTTGTTATTACAAGTATCTGAATTTTGGGGCCTGGAAAGATGGCTCAGTAGTTAAGAACACTGGCTGTTCTTGCAGAAGACCAGGGTTCAAATTCCATCACCCACATGGCAGCTAACAACCCTCAGTAACTCCAGTTCCATGGACTCTGATGCTCTCTTCTGTCTTCCACAGGCATTGCACAACATAGGTACACATACACACATGCAGGTATAACACTCATACACATAAAAAATTTTTTAAATGTAAAACCACAAGCATTAGCATTCTATATTCCTAGATGTCTTAAAGTTAGGAAATCTAGGACTTGATATCACAATTTCTGTGATTGCTTCATTTATACTTTCTGTGGGCTACACCTAAAAGCACAGATTATATATAAACCAACACAAAAGGGAAAATCTGAGTCCCTTGAGAATCTCCCAAACTCTACAAACTGCCTTGTTTCTTGGCAATTGCTTGGAAGGGAAACAATCATGCATCACTGGAGAGGGGCACAGAAATGCAGTATCTTTATTGTGATGGTTATATATCATTGTCAACTTAACTGGCCATAGAATTGCCTAGAAGATAAAGCTTTGGACATACTATGAGGATGCTTCCAGAGAGGTTTAACTGAATAAGAAAGAACCATCCTCCGGTCTGGAGCGATGGCTCAGCAGTTAAGAACACTGGTTGTTCTTGCAGAAGACCTGGGTTTGAATCCCAGCACCCACATGGCAGCTAACAACTGTTCATAACTGCAGTCCCAGGAGATCCAACAGCCTCTTCAGACCTCCATGGGCATTTCACCATACAGTGCACTTATCTACATGCAGGCAATACACACATTCACAGAAAATAAAAATAATAAATAAAATTTTAAAAAAAGGCCCACTCTCTATATGGGCTATTGCATTGACTAGGGGCCCAGATTGATATAAAAATAAACTAGGAGAAAGTTGATCAATAGAATTCATTTCTTTCTGTTTTCTGGCAATGAACATCATGTTTAGGCTGCCTTCTTCTCCTGCACCCATTCCTTTCCCTCCATGATGGATAATATCCCTCAGCCCTGAACTGAAATAAACCCTCCATTCCTTGTGTTGCTTTGGTCAGGTATTTAGTGACAGTAACGAGAAAAGAAACCAATATAACTAAAATGGTTATGAATGACAGTAATTCATATTATCAATATACTCATAGTGATACTATAAACTCAGAGGTCAATAAGTGTAGAAAGCATTTGCAGCATTAAATCATCATTTAAGTTGAGATGTGAACGAAATTGTTTCCAGTTTAGAAATGAGAAAATTGCATAGTAACAGACTCTAGCAATTTTCTGACTTAGAATTTGAACCATGTTTCAAATTCAGTGTATTTCAATATTGTTCTTCATTATTCCATTACATCGTGTTGAATCATATTATTAAGTAGACGACCATATTAGGTAACAATTAAATTAGAAATATGTAATTTAAATGAATTTTACTGGAGTTAATAAATTTGAATGCATTACTAAATGGTACCAGTTTTGTGAGCTAGTAGGAATTTTGAGAAAATCAGGAAGGGCTGCGGTTTAAGAAAAATAAAACAATAATGATTATATTTGGTGAACTATTAATACTACAATGGTAAATATAGATTAGAGCTGATATCATCTGAATTATCCCAGTTTAATGTATCAAATTTCTTTTCTTCCTTTTTTTTGTTGTTGAGGATTTTCGCTTGCTTTATATTTAATATAACCCTAAATCGTCTCAAATCCATATGTACACAGAGGATGACCTTGAACCTCTGGCCCTCCTTTTTCAGCCTTCAGAGTGCTGGCATTACAGTCATGTACTATATCAAGTTTTATTGGGGACTGAAGATTGAATCCAGGTGCATGCATGCAGACCCTCTACTAACTGACAAAATCTAGACCCCCTGCTTCTGTTAACCTGATGTTTTACTCTCTATTCTGGAGAACTGATAACTGTTATGCCAATTGCCATAAACAATCTTTTAAATCTGTCTTTTAAAGCACTGCTTGGGGACATTTCACTTAATCAAGATAGAAAGGATATAAAGAGGAAAAGGTATAAGGATGAGTAAAATATGCAGACAGAAGAAAGAAAGCAGATTTTTCCTCATTTTTGCTGGTATCTTCATTTTAGCTTGCATTTCTGCCTAAAACTATATATTCACTGTAATATGGTCACTGTGACTGTTGCTTCTATGGGTAGATGCATTTATATCAAATAATTATAACTGTCCAGTTAGAAACTAAAAGAACAGTGACCCTCTTTTCCCAGTGAAATTCCTCCTGCATCTGTCCTTCAGAAAGAACTATGGCAACAAAGCTTCAGCATAGTTTCCTAAAAGGAGTGGAACATGGTTAATTATCAGATGGAAATCTAAGACATAGATGTATTAGTAGCAGAAGTTCATTACTATTCACATATAAAAGTGGAAGGCATGTATAAAACTGTGACTGAACAGAAAATCAGAAATGGAAGATAAGAAGTTCAGCATAGCTAGTTTAGGGATTCTGAATTTACATACCCTCTGTTTCCTAAGAGCAACTGAAGAGCTTTGTAGAAGCCACAGGAGTCCCATCATTGTTCTTAACACATTCTTATCCCCTTTAGCAAGAAACATGAAGGCCACCTGGTTGAAAGGTTCAGAATCACAATTTGTCACAAAAATAGGAACAGCTCTACCATATCATAGATAGGTTTACAATATAAAAACATATATCTGTAGCATAAAACCAATAGTTGTCAGTTTGCTTAAAGTGTATAGCTTCCTGTAAGATGAATTTAAAGAAAGCTTTTACATTAAAAAAAAAAAAAAGTGAAAACCAGACCTGGGCAAGTGTCCCTTTGGAAGGGGATTAGCTTCTATATTTCTATGTAGGAATTCAAATACTAAAATTACAGTCACCCTACCTGGTGATAGATTAAAACTTTCCTGTTGGCCAAAGAAGACATGTACCATCACTGGAAGCTTTCTGCTACAAATAAGCAAAAAGCAGAATTATGGGTAAAACTCAAAATACTTAAAAGCTGCTGGTCATAAATTGATTGTATAACTTCTGAGAAAAATTATGAACATTGCCTAAATTAAGGAGGCCCAGAGGATTTGTAGCTAATTAGTCCAGGCAGAATTTTCCAAGGACATTCCAAGGAACAAATAGGCTGCAATATACTTCCAACAAGGCATTTATGGTTAAATACATTTGGGATATCCTGCATGGTATCATAGAAATTCAGGTAGCACTTTAGGATATTAGGGCTCCTTTAAGTCCCGTGTTAAAAAAAAAAAAACTGACAATTGTGTAACTTTGTTGAATGAGGTTTTATCTACATATATTTATTCTTTGAGTTCATTGTTCTTATATTGTTGTTAAGATTTTGAGTTTCAAACATTTCTGCAGAACCATACAGAAATAAAACTAACACAGAGAACATCCACAGTGCTGCAATTATAAACTTGGCTAGCACTAGAAGAAAGGATATACAGTCATTGAAATACCAGAAAAAGTGTAAAAAGTCAGGCCATATCAATCACAGTTAGGTCAATCCCTCCTACTACAGGGGCCATAGTCAAGGAAGTTGTCAGTATATGACTTTACTGTGGCCTAAAATATTCTCCCTCATGTTCAATGATATGCAAATGATATGAAATATTTCATTGTAAACTTTGGCACCATTTTTAGAGGTGAAGTTATTTCTTTTTGTCTGCTGAATATCTCATGTTGACATGGTTTTGTCTTTTATTAAAACTTCCATTTGATATACTGAGGTCAAATAGTTTTATGTGGGGAATTGGCCCAAATGATCTTGGCTGTATGCAGACTTCTTTATGGAGACTCAGGACAATAGCAAGACAAATCTGCTGAATTGTAATATGGTTATTTAATGACAATTCTTTTTTTCATGTGATTAAAATTTACATGCCAAAAAAAGGAGAGAAATGACATAGTGAGGAAACTAATCTCAGGAAATATGGGCTTAGTTACTGTTTCTGTTTCTCTAAAAGTATTATGAGGAGGAACCCAATAGAGGGATGTTTTTGGAAGCTCTCAACAAAAAATCCCAATGGACTCTGATATGAACATTTAAAATTTTCCCTGTTCTGACTTTTTTCTGGTTCTTCGTTTAGAATTTGTAATGCTAACTACTCTTGCCTATACTTCTCCTTCACATCCCCTATTCACCAGTCAAGGACTTTCTTTTGTCCCTACAGATGAGTATTATACAATTTTGGAATCTTTTTTATTGACCCACTGAAAGGGTACCCCGATAACCTCACACTGCATCCCTGTTCAGCATGGAAGAAGCCAGCGCGGTCTGTGTCTTAATTCCCCATTGGCAATTTGTGTAACGTCTTCAGAGGATGGTTTGATAAGAATAGGAGGTAGGAATTGGCTAGGAAGTTAGGGTAAAAAAGGCTCCAAAGAAAAGTAGCCAGTTTCTTTGCTAAAAGTAAAAATGTCCTTGGGCCTGTTAGCAACATACTCTGTTCCAAAGGCCAAAAATGTGAAAAGTATTTGGGAGTGCTTATCTAATCCCTAAAAGATTTTAGAGTTATCTCTTCAGAGGGGGCAATGTTAGAGTAGAAAAAACCCCAAGAATGAAAGAAAGAAAGAAAGAAAGAAAGAAAGAAAGAAAGAAAGAAAGGAAGGAAGGAAGGAAGGAAGGAAGGAAGGAAGGAAGGAAGGAAGGAAGGAAAAAACAGTACAAGAAGTTGTCAAAAAAAGTGATAGGGAGATATGGGAGGTATTGGAGGGGAGGAAGTGGGCATGGATTTGACCAAAACACCTTATGTGCATGTATGAAATTCTCAATAAAGTTTTTTTAAAAAGTTAAAAAGTATTCTTCAAAAGAAGACAGCAAGAATATAGCCTTGAAATACCAACAGGTTTTTTTTTTGTTTTTTTTTTTTTTTGTTTTTTTTTTTTTTAGTTCTTTATGGACAATGAGGTGTCTCTTAAAAGCACACAACTTCTACAATATCCTTAAGGAGATTTACAAAGAAAAATTTATGTCTTTTCTTCAAGTAATAGTGATTGCTACTACTAATCATGAAAATAATGATGAAGAATCTAGAATAAAATATTAAACAATAATAATTATCTTATGAAAATAGAATTGTGTCCATTTGTTACAGAACACAGCATAGTTTTAATATTTTGATGTTATATACTTTTACAAACAGTGTTAAGCGAATAATACTGAGAACTATTTAAAAAAAGTGGTATGAAAAGATTAAATATCAGTGATTTTAGGGCAGTTATTTCCTTAAAATTATTATTATCATATTATTCATTTGGGAAGATTAAACAGTTGTAATTTATGATTCAAGATACACATTTCTGTCTCTTGAGGCAGACCTGGCATTCATTCACTTTTGAATTATAGCTGCTTGTCTCAGATGATCATCTAATTGGTTTCAGATTTAGTGAAAACTGATGTTTGTGCAACCTGCTATTTCTTCCATTGGCTTTGCATTTTCTTGGTCCTTTAGAAAGCCATTTTACTTCAGCAGCCTGTGTTATTTCCAAATTACTGAAGATATTTCCTCAAGAAATAGTATGCAGTGGTGAGTATTCACAAATGAAGTGTAAGGGCTGCTTAGCATAATGGTCTGAAGACATACAAAGTCTTATATTATCCACTCTCCAGAAGACCCAAACCAGTCACGCTAGGGAGTTGAAAACACCAAGCTAAAATTGATCACAAGAACTATTAATTTAACAAAATGCCAAGAAGTTCATGAGCTCATAGATGAGCTTTAGCCTGGCAAACAAAGTCAGCACATCTTTGGCACACTAACAGATAATATACTGTCTGTGGTTTCCAGCTCATACTTTCTACTTAACATCAAATTCTCAGGAAATTCCTCAGTTGTGATGCACTGTGAACCCAGGGACAATGGAGTCAAAGGCATTACAGTTCAGCTTTATGGGACTAGCCTGTACAAGAGGGTGATTGACAGGAAGCCAAGCCACATACTGACTGATAAGTTGAAGCTGGATGATCATAAACAAGTCAAGCAGAGGAAACATCACAAAACCCCATTATTTGGCAAGCTGAAGCACTGTGAGACATTGTTGATCACTGAAAAGTGACAGCAGGAGAAGGGGAAAAAAAAAAAAAACTACTGTAGCATGTAAGCTATTGATAGGGAATGCTCAATTTGTGCAAAAATGTCATGGAGTCCTTGGGGCAGAGGCACAACAGTGCACGATGACAGGGCCTGTTAGCTGTGGTCATAGCTGGCAACTAACAAACAGTTCACAAATATTCTCCATGGATTGCCTTCTAGGCAAGCTGCTTCTGTTAACTAACTTCATAGAAAAACATTGGTATAAACCTGTGACACTTGATGTCTAAAATGTTCTTTACTGAGTCACATAGATAAGCAAGAAATTTCAGAATAATCATTTAAATTCTAAGGATAGATTATTTATTATAATCACCAGGCTATGATAATGCATACTTCATAAAATATAGTACCTTCAATTGTTGAAATATATTAATGGAATCCATTCATTTTCTGAGCAGGTGCTATGTTAAGAAAGGCTTCAAAAGAGCTATAAAACTGTTGAGAGCAAATTAAAGAAAAAAGGAATTATTTCACAGCCCTCTACTTACATGTCCCTCTTTTTGTCCTTCACTACAATTTATACACAGTTGTAAAAGCAAAACATTTGTGTCACAGAAAATATTTTAACAGCTTCCCAGTGTGACTTTTCCTGATGATTTCTCTCTGAAAAGTGTTCCTCCAGGAACACTGCCATGGCCAGTGCTCCACTCTTGATTCATTGGCATATATAGGAAGCATAATACACAGAACATACTAAATAACCGAAGGTAGGGCAGAGGAAAAATTCTGTGGAAAAACTCCAAGATATAGGGTTTGGATGAACATGTAGACTGTGAATCGAAATATAAATGCAGGTTTGTTATAAAACATGGTTTTAAGCTTAAAATGTGGTAGCCTATAGCTCTCCAACCCCAGCAAGCTATGATAAAGAGCAATATACTGGAATGAGTGTTTGATAAAACTTTGTTTCTAGATATTGTTACTTATTGCATGAAAATCTCTTCCCATAGTTTGAATTATTGTGAGGTACTAAGATAAACGCATTCTATACAGTGCATTAAAAACATTCTGTACTAATTTCCAGTGTATGTGTCTCTATAGAGTAATTATGAGAGACAATATGTTGTTTTTCATTATTGATAGGTAAAGAGTTGGTGGAGAATGAGCAAATGGAGGAGGAGGCACCAGAACACCAATAAAACTCTCAGTGGGATAGAGTTTATTTCGCACAGGATGCATTCCCTTTGGGGAAGGGAAAATGTCTGTCCATGGATTATGAGCTGGGGCTTATATACAGGGGCTTCAGGGTGCTGAAGACGGGAAGTTTGGTTTTTTGGAAAAATCAGGTGGGGGGAAGCAGGAAAAGCAGGGCTTGTAAACCTCGCTCCATTTCATCTGGCAGCCAGGATCTGGGCCAGGAAGTGTTTACTTTTTTTTCCTTCTAAGACAAGGGAAAAGCTGCTGTACTAAAACAGCTCCTAAAATCTGTGGTTAATAGGCAGAATCTGCTTATCTTCTCTTCGGAGCTCAGAGGAAAGGCAGGCTGACTCTTAGAAAAATCTGCTTCCCTTGACATCAAAGGCCAAGGTGCTTATCAGCTCAGTTCCCTTTTTCAGGCTTGAAAATCCAAAGTACATAGGACCTGTTGGGGAGGGGGGAAGCTGCTGCTCTTTGAAACCCTAATATTCCAGCCTTTTGTGTTATAGGATGGGGGATGCCATTGTCATCTTGCTACTTCCTGCTGGACAGGGTCGATGTAGGCAGCACGGGTTGTCTCTCAGTGCATCTGACCAGGGTCCTCGATGGTTAACAGGCGCTCGTATACATGTGAAGGGTGGAAAGTAACAACCGATTAAAATTTGTAAGAGTTACTTCTTGGATTTGGTTCTGAAAAGGCTTCTAGATAGGGAGAGAAAACAAATTTAGCAATCATTTAATTTTTTTTGGCTAGAACAATAGTGGGTTGCCTCCCTTAGCTCTAGGTGGGCACTTCAATATTGCAGACCAAGATTTGAAGACTTACATTTGAGTAGCGTTCGAGTGGCTAGAATCAGTGTCAGTTACCTCTCAAAGGCTTCTAGATAGGGAGAAAAAAAAATTTAGCCATCATTTCATTTCTTGGCTAGAATAATAGTGGGTTGCCTAGAACAATAGTGGGTTGCCTCCCTTAGCTGTAGGTGGGCACTACAGTATTGGAGACCAAGATTTGAAGTCTTACATTTGAGTAGTGTTGTCTTATTAGGAACAAAATCATCAATGAGAGATAATTGTCTAAATAACATAAGAACTTACATCTAATGTCTGGGTTGTGTAATCCCTTGAACTGTTAAAATATACTGATGACTTTAATTTTTGGTTATACTTTCTTTTTGGGTGTTTAAGACCATACTGTTTGCCCAAATAAACTAATTTATTTTTACTCTTAAGGTTGTATGAAAATTTGGAACTCAGGGGTCACATAGGCTTGGGGAGAGCCCCTGGCTCCTCAGGCTTTTCTTTTACCAGTTCCATCTATGTGAAGATAAGTCAAAAGGTCTTGCTTGACCCAGACTTCACTTGTAAGCATGGAGGAAATGTTTCCTCTGTGTTGACCCTCCTCTTTACAGACTGGAAACTGGTTCAAGTCCCTCTTCTGGAGTCTCCGTGGCCTCCCTGAAGAGGACAGATGACTCTCTGAAATTACAGGACATTTCGAGTGATGCACCATAGCCCCTGGAACTTGTTTGACCTTGGAGGGCCAGGAACAAAAATTTGTCCCTTTAAGTCCCTCTGACCAGATTAATATAGGCCTTAGAGTCTGGCTATTAAACATCCAACAAGGTTAGTTACACCAGTCTGATACATTAATTACTATGTGCTATGTAAATAGAGCTTGAGCAACATCTTTAAATAAACCTTGACTAGACATCCTTAGACTAGTTGACTAAGCTGTGACCTTAGAAATTTCAAGACTGCCTACATATTATCCTTGTCTCATTCTTGTTATATTATAACAACCCTACACAGACCTTCATCACCTGCCCAGCTTTCTCATTTCTCTGTCAATTCTGGAAATATCCAGCCATCATAATTTTCATACATAAATCCTTCTTTAAAAATATCTCCATTCTCATATCCTTCCAACATCCTCCAATTTTCCATTTTTCTTTTTTAATAACCATGAGACACAATAACATTAGCAAACAAATTTTTTGTCTGTTGTGAGACTTCTTTTCCTGGGGATACTAAGCAATGTTTTTTCCCCTTTTTTAGGTTGCAGTATCAAACCAATGTTTGATTACATTAAAGTTTTTCTGGGGGAACGAGTGAATTACTGATCTTACTTACAGAGATGACTGAGGGGTTGCTGAGGTATAAGAGTGACCTGAGAGTATTTATATTGGAAAGCCATAATCCAGCATGCATCAAGCCTTCTCTTCCTAGCCTTTTCCAGATAATATACTTTAGTCTTCCCCAAGTCCAGGAGACCATGAGATCATGGTCAAATTACATACAGTTGGCTGGGAAGAGCAGCTGGATACTCAGATGAGGGTCCAATGACCCTGTTTACCCCTCCTCTTTTAATTAAAGAATATGATAGTCAAGTCAACAAGTTTAATTTTGATGATTTTTGTTAGTGGACATAGATGAAGTCATGAACATGATAGTAGTTTGACTCAGAAGAAAGTAGTGTGTAGCATCATCTTATTAAAAGAACATGGAATCTAAATTATATACATAAGATAATGTAATAAGTTAATGTTACTCATGTACATATTGTGTTTTATAAGTTTTTAGGTAAATCTTTTACCTTATGTAATTTAGAAACTGGTCTACCAAAACCTTGCTTTAGGTGGAAAAAAGCAATTGGTACTTAAACGTTATCAAATTTATGTTTACAATCTTCTGCATAATCAATTGAGGAAAATTGTGCTATAACCCTGTTTAGAATTTATAACGGTTGGAGTGGGAGAGATGGGAAGGGCGTCATGCCAATGAGGGGATGGAGGGGCAGGAGTATCGGAGGCAGGGTCTGGAATCAAAGTAGAAGTTAGATACAGTAGGGATAAACAGGTTATTTGAGCTAGAAGCCAGAATAGGGGAGACTAGGGAATATTTGGCAAGGAGGTGTTTAAGGTTTTGGATATCCTTAAGTAGAGGAGAGTTAGTGGAAGGAGAGTGGGTGATGGACTTAGAGTGGCGCTGGAGAGGGGAAAGGTCGTGGTATGGAGAAGGAGTTCGAGTTGGAGAAAGGAGGAGAGCTGGGTTGGGCCTTGGAATGAGAGGCAGAGAGAGTACAGCAAGGGGAGAGCAAGGGGAGGACTTGGCTGTGCCTCAGGCTGGGGAGCAGGAGGAGGTTGGGGATGGGTCCTAATCTCCTAATTGGAGGCAGTTTATCGGCTATGATAGGATCAAAAGCTGAGGTGGAGGGGTGTGGAGGGGGGAGAGGCCCCCTGGTGGGTTGGGATACTGTGAAACTGTCTTAGCCAGAAGAACCTGATGGGAAGAACATGGGACCCAGGGGGAGGGATTAGCATGGAGATCAAAGGAAGCTTGGATGTATAGTAATTTGGACTGTTTGCCTTTTCCTTGGCAGAAATTTTCTAAATCTCCCAAAATATTGAAGTCTAAGGTTCCAGTGTCTGGCCCAACAGAGTTATTATCTGACTTGTACTGAGGTCAGGCACAGGTGCACAGGAACTTCAGGCATTTTGGCCTGATTGTATCCAAAAGTTCTAGTTGTTTTAAGGATTTAATAAGACAACAAGAGGTGTGAGACCCCAAGACTTTGAGTGGGTGTTCCCATAGTGACAGATTAAATGCAGAGTGAAGAGGAGATAAAGAACCTAGCAAGTGGGTAGGAGGTAGAGACAGAACCGAGCAGATGGGAGACAAAGAAAATCCTCTTTCCATAGGGAATGGAAGCAGTATCACAAGTCTGGGCAGGAAAGTGCAGGAAATGAGGAAGAGAGAGAGACAGGGAGGGAGTAGGAAGAAAAAGGGTTTGGCATCAGTCACGCAAAATGAGAACGAGGAGAACCAGGCATCAAAACAAAGCATCCTTTTTTTGTTGCTCGTGTTTGAGCTATTATTTTCGAGTTATTTCCAAGTCCCAGAATTAGTCCCTCAATTAGATCATCAGGGAGAGGAAAGGCAAGATCCTGTCCTGGACAGGAAGTAGTGCGTGTTCCTATCTCTGGAAATAGCGTCCTATATCCAGAGAAAGGAAAGGGGTTTCTGACACACGTGTGGTTTTTAGGCAAGCGAGAGGAGCAGGAAACCCTGCAATGAGAGCGTGGAGTGACCAGCCAGTAGATGGAGACAAAGTACAAGGAACAGGATGGGAGAAAAGCAGAAAAGATGCAGTGAGCCAGAAGGGAGGGAAGTTTGTGGAACAAGTTGATCCTGAGGTTTATTTAGTAGAGGCTGAGGGAAGATCAGCCCCAGAAGGGTGATGGTTTAGTAGAGGTTTGGTAGAGCCCCAGAAGGGCAGTGGTGAGAGAGAGGGAGGGAAAGAGAAAGAGAGGGAGAGAGAGACAGAGAGAGAGAGAGAAAGAGAGAGAGACAGGGAGAGAGGTACTTAAAATTAACATATATTTTAGTACCAGGAATCATGATGTAGATTAAAGAGAGAATATTTTGGCTGAAAAAAATATTTTGGTGTTAATTTAGCATTTGTAGTTTGTATCAGATTTTACTTAAAAATTAGTATGATACCAAGGAAATTAATTTTAAGAAGCGTAAATTTATGTTGACTGTATATACATATTCAGTTGTATAGTCTTTGTTGAGAATGTGGTTGATCATTTTAAAACTAAAACACCTTTGAAGTAGACATACAAAATGAATACCTCTTAAAACACCATGAAAGTAAACTAAAAACAAAAATGGTATTTAATAAATAGGATTTTACCCAACCAGTTTAGATGTCATTTTGTATAGGTAATTATTGGCCTAAAGAAAGAGTTTAGTTTCCATATTGATTTGAGGTAGCATCTTTTTTCCTTTTAATAGCTAAATAAATGAAGGAAGTTAATAAAACCTTTTCAATTTAAGAACATAAATCAGAGGAGATAGGAAGGACAAAAGGAAACAGATTAGGTTAAGAATAAATATCATGTAAATAGTACTGAAAATAATTCCATTAGCTAGTTTTAGTATAGTCAGTAATACCCTCTGTTGAAATTAATTTACACCTTAGCAGTTCTCAACTGCACAGTGCCTTTATTCTTAGGCTGTTTTGTTGTTCTCCTCCTTGACACAGGGTCAAAGGGCCAACTTGAACCTGGAAAAGACTTAGAGAACAGATTTTGAGATAATAAGCTTGAGTCTGAAGTGGGAAGGCCAATATGATCTTCAGAGTCAGCATCTCAGTGAGCTCAAACAGCATGTGACAATTTACCAATATAATTAATATTACCCTGACATTATAACTAGAAAGCACTCAGGGAATAATGGGGATGGAACATAAGCAAACATAGAGCATCTGAGCACCAGAGAAGGAAATAACTCTATTTTAGAGAAAAAACAGGCTTAGAATCACAATGTACAAAGGGGAGGAGTTAAGACCAGTAGAGATGGCATCTCAAGCCTTTCATTCAAGTAGACTATTACTTTTTACCTCTCCTTGTTGTAACTATGTTAATTATGTGTTGGTAGTAGCTTGTCTCTTGTAAGGTTTTGGCCCTGGAGTACAGCAAATTTTCATGTGCTTCACAGGTCTAGTCATCACAAAGTGTCAGCTCCCTTTGCAGCTTGAAGGCAAATGGCTAGAAAAACTTTAAGTTCCCTTTGGAAACTAGCAAATATACTAAGTAAAACAGTAGGAATTTAGAATAGCCATTTTTAGAAATTAG
>NW_008352267.1:5673687-5685868 GCF_000622305.1 Nannospalax galili | reverse complement strand
TTATGTCAGACAATGTAAAAACTTAAAACAATCATCTTTAAAAACAGTAAATATACCGTAGAAGAAGTTAAAACTCAAAGTAATCCCCTTTAGAAACAGGCCCTAAACGATGTTAAAATTTAAACTGCCATTGTGTAGATTTGGTATTATTACCTTAGTTTGAACTAGAAATGCATTGTTTATTATAAAACATCATCAAGAAATGAAAACAAAAAATAAATTGTAAGAGAATCCTAGGCACCCCTGGTACCAGTAGATTTGGCTTGATATTAAAGAAGAAACAGAAAAGCAAATTAAAGAAATCCATGTTTCTCACCAACCATTGTAGCTTGAATTTAAAGCCAAGTTCTCAGGAGCTCTTAGTTTGTACACAGAAGATATACTGAAAAGGAAACTCATGAGGCAGCAGAAGAAACAGGGGATATAAATCAGTGTTAGTTGGTCTGAAAGCATATGACTCACCTGAGCAGTGTCTTTGACCTTTTATGTATAGTGAAATTTAAAATGGTTAGGTCTAGTTAGAAAAGTAGGCACCTGAGTACCAGTTGCTTGATGCCTAAGAGGGCCTAAGATCAAAAGTTGAGCCCCTTTGCCTGAGAAAGTTTGGGAGAATAAAAAGGCTCTAAAATGATTGTCCTTTGTCAATGGGGCAAACTGCCTGAAATTCTTTAAATGTTCAGCAAAGTTGCCCAGCTGGTTTAGGCTGGTTGGGTCAAAATGAGGAGAAAGGGTCCCATAAAGGGTTTTTAGCCAAATTTATGAGAATTTAAGAGTGGGCCCATATGGAAACTTATCATTTCATTAGAATGTTAAAGAGAAAAATTTCCAGGGCAGGCAAGCCAGCAATCTTGGCTCTTGGCAGCTACCTGGAGGGGGTGAATAGCGGGAAGGAAAAAAAAAAGCCCTGGGGTCCTGCAGGTTTAAAGCATGCATGGGAGGTCAGACAGGTGGTGGGGTGGCAGGCAGGCACACAGCAGGGAGTAGAAAGCTTTAGTATGGGAGGGGGAGAGAGAGGAGAAATATCCAGAGCATTTGTATGTGTTGGATTGAACGGTATCAGAAATCATCCCTAGTAAAGTGAGGAAGAAAGGCAGTGGAAGAAGATAAAGACAAGAAAAAGGATGGAAGACAGCAGAGCTTGCACGTCCATGGCAAAGGAGGGGGGGAGGGGGTGAGATGCCTGTGGTGAGTGGCTGGTGGGGGAACCAAGATAGGGAACGGATGAAGCAGGTCCATCACGGAGACCACAGTGCTCTCCGGGAGTGGTGAAAATCAATGGGAAAGGAGATCAAAAGAAGTAGGCAAGGCAGAGTGTTTCCAAGTGAGAAGAGCCAGAAAGAGGTGAAAGCAAAGCAGAGGGCTGGGGAGAGGAGGAGAGAAAGAAAAGAAGTGTACCTGGAAATCAAGTTAGTTGCATTGGAGAAGTCCTGGTGGGTCCCTTGAAGTAAAAACTGGGTTTTGGTACCATCTGATAGGTAAAATGTTGGAGAACAAGTCAATGGAGGAGGAGGCACCAGGACACAGATAAAACTCTCAGCAGGATAGAGCTTTATTTTGCAGGGGACACATTCCCTTCATGGAAGGGAAAATGTCTGTTCATGGATTATGAGCTAGGGCTTATATATGGGGGCTTCAGTGTGCTGAAGGTGGGAAGATTTTTTTTGGAAAAATCAGGTGGGGGAAGCAGGAAAAGCAGGGCTTGTAAACCTGGCTCTGTTCTGTCTGCCAGCCAGGATCTGGGTCAGGAAGTGTTTACTTTTTTGTCCTCCTAAGACAAGGGAAAAGCTGCTGTACTAAAACAGCTCCTAAAATCTGTGGTTAATAGGCAGAATCTGCTTATCTTCTCTTCGGAGATAAGAGGAAAGGCAGGCTGACTCTTAGAAAAATCTGCTTCCCTTGACTTCAAAGGCCAAGGCGCTTATCAGCTCAGTTCCCTTTTTCAGGCTTGAGAATCCAAAGTACATAGGACCCTGTTGGGGAGGGGGGAAGCTGCTGCTGTTTGAAACTCTAATAGTTATGCCTATTTGACTGTAGAAATGCCCCACAGCACATTTGACAAACTAAAATTTAACTGGAACAGACCTCAATTAATTCTGTTCTGATTGATAACTGAGTTTGTGCATGTCTAAATAAATGCATCTGTCAGGACTCAGGTTTGCTTTGCTTAGTGGGGGACTAGCTGGCTTTGGGGCAGAGGGTCTGATTGGCAACAGAGTTATAAACTCTGGGACCTGTGTCTTCCCGATAGGACAATTTATTTTAGAATTCAGATGGTTTTTATACATCCCAAGGAACTAGCAGTCACGTGGGATATGGCATTCACATACAAAGATTTAGGGTACAAAGAAACTGGACATTTAGTCTGTTAGTTGGTGACAAAAGGATTCTTAAACTTCTACTCAAGGTTATCAATGCCCATCCAATAATTTATTGGCCACAGTGTTTTCTTTCTAAGAGCTAAAAGCATGGTGAACTTTTAGCTTTTAGCTCAGGAGTAAACCTTTAACCTGGTCTAATCTCTTAGCCAGGGATAGCTGTGATATTTGTTCAGGAAAAGGCGATGAGCTAAGGGTTGTTGACCAAGATGCTTACCCACAGAGCAGGGAGCCTGCACTTTTATGACCAGGCCGCTTCCTCCTGCTAGCCTAGCAGTGTTCTGCAGGCCAGGGATTATCAGAGTCACTGTTTTCAGTGCCCCTCCCTTTAGCAGAGAATGCAGCCTGGACCTATAAGTTTTAGGCACACCTCACCCCAGGGCCTGATATCCTGGTTTCCTACATGCATCCCTCTTCTAGATCAGCAGATTTCTTGTAGAAGGGGCACACCATTTGCCAAATGTATTATGGCCTAATACAACTAGTTGATCTTACAAATACATGCTTATTAATTTTATAAATAATGATAATTGGCATATAATAACTCCAATAGTGTTAGAAAAATTCTCTTATAAATGATGTTAATGTGTAACATTATATTTACTCTCAGTATAATTTCATAAATCTTAGAAATAGTATCAACAGAGTGGAAAATTGTTGAAAGCCATAATATACATGTACTCCCTAAAATACTTGACTCTTGCCTCATCCTCTATTCATGTAACTTAAAAATTAATTTTCTCAGATTCATTGTATACCTAATTATAATTGCCAAAACATACATTTTCTCTGGGACAAGGCTGCTTAATAAATTATAGAAGGTTCAATTTGATAGAAATTTTTAGTGTGACCCCCTAAAGAGATACCTGTGTATAGTCCCTTCCAATTGCACGTGAACAGAACCTGTGCCTTGTTTCAATACAAAAGAAATTATGGTCAAGGTAAAGGCGTATCATAACACTGTTTGTGTTACTTTGAAGAGAAAGGGGTTTTCCTGGTACAATTAATGCCCTTAAGGGGGTAGCATTAGATGAATTAAAAGGGAATTTTTCTGGGATAAGAATAAGGAAAACATATGAGCCCTTTGTAACAGAAACGGTCTTCATTGAAGGCAAAAATCAAAGCTGCAGAGATTCCTTCTCTAGATTGCTGGATTTTAAGAAGAAAGCTGCCATGAATTATACCAACTGTCAGCATAATTCTATCAACAGCCAAAAGAAACTGAAAGTGTATATTTCTACAGCCAGGCTTCCAAACAGGAATACAACCCAACTGATGAGTTGACTTCAGCCCTGGTAACACCGAGTAGAGAAACCAACTATATATCAGAAATGCCTTGATGTCTGACATGTAGAAATTGTAGGGTAATAAGTAAATATTGTTTAAGGTTCCAAATTTGTGGTAATATGTTATACAGCATGGAAAACTGTTCTTTCTAGACTTCGGCAAGCATACTTGGAATCCTGGTACTTCAGAGGCAGAGACAGGAGGATAATTGCAAATCTGAGGCCAGCCTATCCAATGGAGCTCCAGGACAGCTGGAGCTCTATAGGAAGACCCTATTTCAACATTTTCCACACAAACATCCAAAGGAAGAAAATTATTTTCTCATTGAAATTTTACAAAGAGAAGGGTTATGTTGTATAGTATGCCTCAATATTACACAGCACCAATATTCATTAATTCTTTACCTTTTAGTTTGTTGACTATCATGATTTTTAGAATTTATGCATTTGTTTTATGCATTTTACTGTTTATTATTTCTAAATCTGGCAATCATATTTGCAAATCCTTCTCATGTCTGCCATGCTTCTAACTTTCATGGTAATACTCTCAAATTTCTGTATTCAGGCTTATTTTGAAAATTGTAGCATAATCTTATAAATATGATTCTGGAGAGAAAAGTGATCCTTATATACATAATGTTTAAATATGTGCATTATAGAGAGCCTGCTTTAAGTTTTATAACAGCCAAGCTCACATGTAATTTACCATATGTTGTCACCTTTCGAACACACACACACACACACACACACACACAAAATCCAAAACATCCCTGAACCCATATGCTTGTCAACAACTTATTACATTTGACTAAACAATGTATTACTGAATGTATTTTCTAATCAAAACAAGAAAATCAAAATATTTTCAAAAATTCATTTATATTCAGTTAAAAAATATCTGATCATGTCAGAGAAATACAGGTAAATGAGCTTTAAAATAATTCACACCAAATATTTTGGATTATGATCATGGTTCGTCTAGAAGAGTATCTGCCACTATTTTTTAGAATTGGGAGAATTTCCCTGCAATGGGACTAACTTGTTAGATTTTGGTGTAGAAAACATTTTGAATGAAAAATCCTCTAGTTTTAATACAATTGAGATTCTGGTTCTGTGGGGGTTTGAATGAAAATGTCCCCCATAGGCTCCAAGAATTTGGACATTTTGTCCCCAGATGACGACGCTGTTTTGGGAGGTTTTAGAAGGTGTGGCTATCCTGGAGGAAGCATGGCAATGGGGGTGGGCTGAGAGAGTTCTTAAGCCTTGCCAGATCTCCAGTCTCCCTCTTGCTTCCTGTGCCTGTGTGATGATGTGAGAGCTTAGTTTCTGCTGCTCCTGGTCTAGCCACCTCCAGCCACCATGCCTCCTTGCATGATGGACTGTAATTCCCCTGGAACCAAAAGCTCAAATAAATTCTTCTTTTTATAAGTTGCTCAGGTCAGTGTTTCTATCACAGAAACGGAAAAGTGACTAATACAGTAATTAATTAGTACCAGAGAGTGGGCTGTTGGCTGTGAAGGATCTGATCATGTGGGGTTTTAGAAAAATGTGGAAGACTTTGGAAGTTTGGGCTAGAAAAGTGGTTGATTGCTGTAAGCAGAGCTTAACAGGCCATTCTAGTAGTGGCCTTGGAGAACATAGTGCTGAGAACAATGTAGTTCCAGAGGGAAATAAAGACTTAAGCAGCACTTGGGGTATTTTGGCAAAGAGTCTGCCTAGAGTCTGCCCTGGACCTAAATGCTTGCCTGAGGCTAAGTTGGAAAACAATGGACTAATTTCTCTGGCAGAAGAAATTTCAAGAAAGTCTAATGTAGAAATGGTGGAGTGGCATTAATGGTGAATATTATACAGATTTACAGTGAAAAAGAGCAAATAGGGCAGAAAGAAATACAGAATGTACAGGATGGATTGAAAAAGAGCACTAGGAAGATAAATGTTGGAGACCTTGCATGTGATGGAGAAGATCCCATGATAAAGAGATTAAAGTGATTAAGGAGATTAAAGTGATTAAGGAGGGGCCTAGAGATTCAACCTTAAACAATGGGGAGAGTGCCTCCTGGGCAAGACCACACCCAGTTAAACCTCCAATTTGTGAAAGGAAAATACTGCAGGGGCCATGGAAGAGAAAAGCTTCTAAAATGGATAAAGCAGGCTGGCGTCCATCCCAAACTTGCAGTCAAACTTGGCAGTGTCATTCACCTGGTGCCAGCTTTAGAGGCACGTAAGATGGAAGAGTGAAGGGGTCATCAATTCTTCCTCCAAGGTTTCAGAGAGCCTCAGAGGCCAGGCAGTGTGATGCAGGGAATCCCCAGCCTAGAGAAGGCTCTGATAGGTCATTGCGTGAAGCCTGGTTGACAATGGAGACCCCAAGAAGCTTGTGATGCCAGAGCTGTGAGGCATCTGCCAAGAAAACCTGCACACGGAGTGGTACCAGGACAGGAGAGAGATGTGTGTTGCATGCAGCAAAGCTATAGAGGCTGAGCCATCAAAGCTCTTTGGGAGTAAAGTCCCAGAAATTGGATTTGGTGTTTGCCTTGCTGGTTTTCGGTCTTGTTTTTGGTCTGGTATTTCCTTACTATGCCTCCATTCCTCCCTTTTGGAATGGTAATGTATATTCAGTTCCACTGTATTTTAGGAGTATGTAGTTTGTCTTTTGATTTTATAGAGACTTACAGTTAAGATATTTAAGTAAGTCTCAGAATATACTTTGGACTGTGGACTTTTTGAATTGTATTGAGACTGATAATGACTAGGGGGACTTTTAAAGTTGGACTAAACACATTTTGCATTTTATATGGTCATGAACCTATGGGGGCCAGGGGATGGAATGTGATGGTTTGAATGAAAATGTCCCCCACAGGCTCCAAGTGTTTGGACATTTTCTCCCCAGATGATGGCACTGTTTTGGGAGGTTTTAGAAGATGTGGCTATAGTGGAGGAAACACAGCACTGGGGGTGGGGTGAGAGAGTTCTTAAGCGTTGCCAGATCTCCAGTCACCCTCTTGCTTCCTGTGCCTGTGTGATGATGTGAGAGGTTAGCTTCTTGCTTCTCCTGGTCCAGCCACCTCCAGCCACCATGCCTCCCTGCATGACGGACTGTAATTCCCCTGGAACCGTAAGCTCAAATAAACTCTTCTTTCTATAAATTGTTAGGGAAAGAGAAATTTACTGCTTGTTTGAATATACAGCTTGTCTGAATTTACTGCTTAAATTTACTTGTTTAAATTTACTGCTTGTAACCAATTAACTCAACTGGAGACACAGGCATCCAGAGATAGGGGCAATCACTACAGCTCTGCCCCCCTGGAGCCTGACCTGATCTGTGTCATATCACGAAGACATGTCTGCTTACACAAGATAACAAGAAAGAGTCGTGCCAGGCACATACCACCCATCTCTCCCCAATTGAGACACCTGAAGAGAGTTGTAACATTTTTCTTGTTATTGGTTTGTGAAATGCTTGCTTTGAAACTATTGGTTGTATAAACGTTGGCTTTTGTGTAACAGTTGTGGGAGCCTATATAATCTTTACCTAAAATTGCCTCAGGGTCGATCGCTCTAACCAGACCTGTGTGTTTTGGAAAGGACGGTCGGCCCCAGCTAGCTGGTTTAATAAAACTCTGCTTGATTCTTGCATCTCCATACTCGTGCATTTGTTCTCCAGAAGAGACCCACTGAGTCATGGACCCTAACATTTTGGGGGCTCATCCGGGATTCTTGGGGGGCTTCTGGGGATCAAAGGACGAATGGGGACAGAGTTTCTTTTCTCCAGACAGGGCAGTGTGAATCGAGGGTGGCTCCCTCGTGTCTGTAAAATCCAGAATAAAGCGGGAATCACCATCCCGTGTCTGGTCTCAGGTTTGAGTCCCTAGCAGGGAAGTCTAGGTTCGAGTCCCGGCACCTAGGAAGTCCGGGTTTGAGTCCCAACACCTAGGTAAAATTCCATGTAACCAGCCCTGGCCCTAGGGTCCAAGTGTCTTGGCCCTAGGAAGGAAGCCTACCATCAAATCTGGCGCCTAAGGAGGAAAAAAAAAAAATCGAGCTTGTTACTCTGAGGAAGTCCGAGCGGACGCCATTTGGAGAATCACGAGAAGTCTCGGGGATCCTGAAAATGAGAGCGGTGATTGCAGCGCATGTCTGAGTGAAAGAAGGACCGGTCCGGAAGAATGTGATTCAATGTGGTGCGTGCTTGATGGGCTAATTGTCTTACCGAGGGGGGGGGTCTGGTTTTGTATTTTTCTTTACGCTCTCTATTTTAAACCTTCCTTTCCTCCTTTTCCTTCCATTTATTCTCTGTATCTCCCACCCCTCTCCATCCCTCTCTCCGGCCACTGGAAAAAAAAAAAACCCACGGCTGGGGCTGCGCGGGCTCTGTGGCAGCCGCGCCATGGCCGCCACCCCGGGCATGAAGATCTGTAGGTGGTGCCAAGAGATGTAGTTTGAGTGGCCCATTCTCACGTCCACCGAGCCCTGCGACAAGTTGCACCCGATGGTCACCAAGCTCCTCTTCATGAGGTACTCGAACTTGCAGCCCTCCGGCTGTGCCATGGCCCAGCCACCCAGCGGGGACCCGCCACCCCCAGCCCCGCCGCCCGTGGGAGGGGTGCCCGGGCCCCAACAGCGCCGCCGCTACCACCACCGCCACCACTGGCCACCGGCCCACTCGGCTCCTACGGCCGCTGCCGCGGCACTAGGCTGAGCTGCCTGTGCCCAGGGCTCCGGAGGGGGCCGCGGAGGAGCCGCCGCCCCCTGGCCCCCGATCCCTGAGCCCCGGCCCCTGCCATAGGGCTCTGGCTGCCACCGCACCCCACGTGGCCAGGCTAGGGCGATGTGGGAGCCCCCGGACTGCGGCCCCAGCGGGCACCATGAGCCCCCTACTCCGCCGCCTGCTGCTCACCACACTGCTGTAGCTGGCTGGCGCCCAGGCCTCTGTCTCCCAGCTTGATTCCCTGATCACCAAAAAAAAAAAAGTGGTGTCTTGGATGGACGTCTATACCCATGCTATCTGCCAGCCCAGGGAGGTGGTGGTGCCTTTGAGCATAGAGCTCATGGGCAGTGTGACCAAACAACTGGTGGGTGCCCAGCTGTGTGACCATGCAATGCTGTGGTGGCTGCTGCCCTGACGACAGCCTGGAATGGGTGCCCACTGGGCAGCACCAAGTCCGAATGCAGATCCTCATGATCCAGTACCCTAGCAGTCAGCTGGGGGAGATGTCCTTGGAAGAACACAGGCAATGTGAATGCAGACCCAAACAAAAGGAAAGTGCTGTGAAGCCAAACAGGGCTGCCACCGTCCCCAGCCCTGCTCTGTTCCAGGCTGGGATTCCGCCCCCGGAGCACCCTCCCCAGCTGACATCATCCATCCCACTCCAGCCCCAGGTTCCTCTGTCCACGCTGCACCCAGCGCCGTCAGTGCCCTGACCCCCGGACCTGCTACTGCCGCTGTAGATGCCACAGCTTCCTCTGTTGAAGAGGGGAGCCCAGAACACCCCAGCCCAGGAGATCTCAGCTGGGGCTCCAGAAGGGCCAGGGGCAGAAGCTGAGGTAGAAGAGACTGAACTCTTGGAGGCCAAGGAAATGCCTGGGGGTTCTAGGATATTGAGAACAGAGACTGAGACAATAGAATTGAAGATATTGGGGGTCCAGGAGACAGAAGTGAGGGCTTTGGGGATCCCAAAAATAAAAAAATGAAACAACAGAAGCTGAAATATTGAGGACCAAGAAGGCAGAAATAGGGGGTTTTGAGGGTCCAGTGATAGTTGCTGAGATGGGAAAGTCTGAGATATCGGAGGCCCAGGAGACAGAGGTTAGGGAATCAGGGGCTCTGTGGATAGACATGACACAGCCTGAGATGCTGGGAACCCAGGAGATAGAAGTTGGTGGCTCAGGGATCCCAGGGATAGAACCTGAAATAGCCAGGGCTCAGGAAACAGAGGTGGGGGATTCTGGGACTTCCAGGCCAGAAGCTGGAACAGTAGAGGCTGAGGTTCTGAGGGCCCAGTGGACAGAAACTATAGTTTGAGAGTTGGAGGAGGCAAAGACAGAAACTTTGGCAATCCAGGAGACTGGGAACTGGGGAGCTCTCACAGTCACTGAGCAAAGAGTTTCAGGGGCTCAGGCAATAGAGGCAGAAGTATCCAGGACACCAGAGACAGAGACTAAAGTTCTGAGGCTTCAGAGGACAGAGGCTAGCGTGTTGGGAGAAGCAGAGGCCAAATCTTTGACTTTGGGGCCCCAGAAAGCAGAGGTAGCAGTTTCTGAGCCCCTGGAAAATAAAACTGGTATTTTTGAGGCCCAGGAAGCAGAATCTGGGGTCTTGGGAAACCAGAAGGAGAAAGAAGCTGAGGAAAGCCTCCCAGAAGCCAGCTTGATTGAGGCACAGGTGGCCAGTGGGGTAGGGGCTGGGGTACCCAGGCCCTCAGGGGCCTCTTCTCCAGAGGAGCCTGAAGAGGACAGGAGGCTGCCGGGCAGCCAGGCACCACCTGCCCTGGTCAGCTGCAGCCAGTCCCTGCTAGAGTGGTGTCAAGAGGTCACCAGTGGCTACCGTGGTGTCCGTATCACCAATTTCACCACATCCTGGTGCAACGGCCTGGCTTTCTGTGCTATTTTACACTGGTTCTACCCAGACAAGACTGACTATTTCTCTTTTGATCCATTGAACATCAAGCAGAACAACAAACAGGCTTTTAATGGCTTCGGGCCCTGGGCATGTGTTGGCTGCTGGAGCCAGTGGACATGGTGCTTCTGTTGGTGCCTGACAAGCTCATCATCATGACATACCTGTTGCAGAACCGCGCCTTCTGCACCGGTCAGGAGCTACAGCCAGTGGAGCTGGAGGGCGGTGGGGCCTCCGGCACTTACCACGTGGGCAGCGCCCAGCCGAGCCTGCAGGACGACCTGGACGCCGGTGGCCTGGCACAGCGGCTGTGCGGCCACGGGACCGACGCATCCAAGGAGCCCAGAGAGGCCGAGAATAGCGGGGCTGGGGCGATATCCAAGGCTGCCTCCAGTGACGCAGACCCTGGCTGTGCCTCCAAGGATGGCGAGGCCAAGGCTGTCAGAGAAGAGTTGGCCTCCAGCCTCCCTGGAGTGTGCTCGCCCATGGCCTCCGCAGAGGGGCTGATGAACTGGGCTGGGGCGTCGGGTGTGCTGGGTGCTGTGAAGCTGAGACAGGCGTCTGTCAACAGAGAGTCCGGGCCTGTGCCACCACCCCAGTGCGCACGGCTCCTTCTCCTACGTGTGCGATGCAGATCTGCTAAAGAAGAGATGTTCATGGCTGCGGAACAGCAACTCCTTCTCTGTGGATGACCCAGACTATGGAGCTGCGGGAGGCACCGGACCTGTGGGACCTGGGGCTGCCGAAGGCCCTAGCCCCGACTCCAGCCTTGACCCTAGCCCACTCACAGACACAGCCCTGCAGCAGCCCTCTGGTGGGAACCCTCCTTCAGATGAGCCACCCCCCAAGTCCAGGAGAGGAGGCTGGACTGTAATGATTCCAGGACACAAGTCAGTACCTGTGTGCAGAGCTTCAGGCCCTAGAAGAGAAGCAGAGACAGATAGATGGCGGAGCAGCTGAGGTGGAAACGCAGCTGAGAAGCCTCATGGAATCAGGTGCCAACAGGCTGCAGGAAGAGATGCTGATCCAGGAGTGGTTCACACTGGTCAACAAGAAGAACGCCCTTATCAGGAGGCAGGACCAGTTGCAGCTTCTCATTGAGGAGCAGGACTTGGAGCGGAGGTTTGAACTGCTGAGCCGGGAGCTATGGGCCATGTTGGCCATTGAAGAGTGGCAAAAAACGGTGGTGCAGCAGCACCGGGAGCAGCTCTTGCTGGAAGAGCTGGTGTCTTTGGTGAACTAGAGAGATGAGCTGGTCTGGAACCTGGACCACAAGGAGCAGATCACGCTGGAAGAAGATGAGCTCTTGGAACGCAGCCTGCAGCAGTGGCGCGGCAAGGTCAGCCGGCAGCTGAGCTGGCGGGAGCACTGCACGCTGAGCTGAACTGAGCTGGGCTGAGCTGGGCTGAGCTGGGCTAGCCTCCACCCTCCTGGAAGCACTTGCCTTCCATCTGTACAGCAGAGGATCTGGACCTCCAGAAAGCGGAGCACAGCCTGCAGCCTCCAACGTCCCGTCAGCCTGCAGAAACAGGACAGCGGTGGGGCACCTGTCTGAGCTGGCGGGAGCACTGCACGCTGAGCTGAACTGAGCTGGGCTGAGCTGGGCTGAGCTGGGCTAGCCTCCACCCTCCTGGAAGCACTTGCCTTCCATCTGTACAGCAGAGGATCTGGACCTCCAGAAAGCGGAGCACAGCCTGCAGCCTCCAACGTCCCGTCAGCCTGCAGAAACAGGACAGCGGTGGGGCACCTGTGCCTGCCCGGCAGTATTTATTTGTTTCTCTGAGTGTTTGTGAGTGTGTGGTGCCTCCTGCACATCTGCAAAGGGATGGCTGATGGCTCTGGACCTGCGGCCCACATCCTCTTCCCCTTCCTTTGCCTCTGGAGTAAAAAAATTGGACAAAGAC
>NW_008352267.1:5669796-5673362 GCF_000622305.1 Nannospalax galili | reverse complement strand
GGCTTTCATACCACACCCATGAATCTTTTCTCTCTTACTGGGAAGAAAGACTAGGTCCCCTTAGGAGTAAAAGGGAGCCCATCATGGCCCTAACCATTGGGACCCTCTTTTCTTTGGGGCTGGCCGGAGCAGGAACGGGAATTGCGTCCCTAGTGATGTGGGAACAAGGACTTACAGCCCTAAGACTGGCTGTTGACAAGGACTTAGAGCAGCTCCGGCAGTCAATGTCAGACCTGGAGCAATCCCTCACCTCCTTGTCAGAAGTAGTATTGCAGAATAGGAGAGGCCTAGATCTATTGGTCCTAAAGGAAGGGGGACTATGCGCTGCCTTAAATGAAGAGTGCTGTTTCTATGTGGATAAGACAGGAGCAGTTAGGGAATCTCTGGCCAAGTTAAAGCTGGACCTAGAAAAAAGACGTAGAGAATATGAGGACCATAAAGGCTGGTTCGAGTCCTGGTTCACCCATAAACCATGGTTTACAACTCTCCTTTCAGCTATCGCAGGACCTCTAATTATTCTACTGCTATTAGTGACAATTGGTCCCTGCATAATAAATAGGCTACTAAGGTTTGTTCAGGAAAAGATCGATACTGTCCATCTCTTGGTCCTTCGCCAGAAATACCAAGCCTTAGATACTGCTGAGAGATTCCTCAGTCTGACCTAGAAAAAAAGGGGGGAAATGTTAGGGAAAGAGAAATTTACTCCTTGTATGAATATACTGCTTGTCTGAATTTACTGCTTGAATTTACTTGTTTAAATTTACTGCTTGTAACCAATTAACTCAACTGGAGACACAGGCATCCGGAGATAGAGAGCTACAGCCCCCCCGGAGCCTGACCTGTTCTGTGTCATGTCATGTAGACATGTCTGCTTACACAAGATAACAAGAAAGAGTCGTGCCAGGCACATACCAATGATCTCTCCCTGATTGAGACACCTGAAGAGAGTTGTAACATTTTTCTTGTTATTGGTTTGTGAAATGCTTGCTTTAAAACTATTGGCTGTATTAAACACGGGCTTTTGTGTAACAGTTGTGGGAGCCTATATAATCTTTACCTAAAATTGCCTCAGGGTCGATCGCTCTAACCAGACTTGCGTGTTTTGGAAAAGACGGTCGGCCCCAGCTAGCTGGTTTAATAAAACTCTGCTTGATTCTTGCATCTCCATACTCGTGCATTTGTTCTCCAGAAGAGACCCACTGAGTCACGGACCCTAACATAAATAACCGTAAGCACAAATAAACTCTTCAAAATAAACTCTTCTTTCTATAAGTTTCTGTGGTCTGTGTTTCTATCACAGCAACAGAAAAGTGACTAACACAGGTTCTATCAAGGTCAGGGTATTTATTACCTCTGCCTTTGGCTAAGCCATACAATGCTTCTGAAGTTCACATTACTGTTGTGTACCAATGACCATGGTGTGGACTTAGGTGTGTTGATGGAACACGCACCAAATGTAATTTAATAGTAAATATTTGAAATATATGAACTATATTTTCTCATTAACATTTTTATTTTAATGTGTGTTATACATAATAATGGGTTTCCTTGGACATTTTCATACATGTGTACAATGTCTCAATCATATGCATTACACTACCCTCATTTGTCCCCCATCCACTCTCCCTATTCCACCTCCTCTTCCCTAATCCCCCCTTCTACTTTCATTCCAGTTTAGTTTTGTTTTATGTGACCCAATGAGTTTCATTAGGGCTAGTTACATGATTGTGTGTAGGAATTTGTTTACAGAAATAGGGCATGTACATATCACCAAGGGCTGCATCACTGAAGAAAATGTTTCTTTCTCCCCCATCATCCAGGAACTACTTCTAGAAATGAGAAAATTGAGGAATATTCATTAACTTTTAAAAAATCATTTAGTAAATGTGTCCACATCAGATTCATTCTTCATTATGACTTTCCACAATTGTTCTCTATAAAACTCACTCTACACCCAATTCTAAAAGTTTCTGTGAAACATCTGAGAATACAGTCTTGGTTATTGGAAAATGGCAAAAAAATAATAATAAAGATTTGTGACCTACATAGTTTAACCATGTGGTCTACAAATCTGGGCACTTCAGGCTAAGAGTAGGACAAAGAAAAGCAAAAGGACAGGCATGTGAGAAAAGGATTTGTAAGTAGGGTGGGGATTATAGTCCTGAGAGGACCATAAAAAACAGGGAGTTGTGAACAATTGAAGTGTGTTAAATACATGAATAAAATTGTCAGAGAACAAATTGAATTAATAAAAATGAAGTAAAAGGAAATGAAAAAGATAAGGAACATTGGTGTAGTAAATAAAAGAGAAAAGTTTATTAAGATTATTGTGTATGGAATGCTTTTACTTGGGTAATTCTTCATCTCTTCCACCTAATATAGAAGGCAGGAAGATACCATCCATATTTTCAGAAATAGAACCTGGAATTTGGGAAGGTTAAATAATTTGTGAGTTGGCCCTTAAACGCACTTCCTCATATATATTATTTTATCTATGTTATTTAATTTCATTTATGTATACTTAGAATATGTTCAGTAATGAAGTAATATTTATGAAAACTTTTTCATTCCTTAAGGAATTTAAGAGGAAGAAACTAAAAAGATAAAGAAAATTATTTATGTATTCCTGTCCTTAAATTTTGCTTGATAAAGAAATCCATGGATCAAGTAGAAAGATCTAGTTAGGCTCTAGCCATTCTACCCAAAATAACACAGCAATACTTGTTCTCTGCATTCAAATGAGTGTGCTGGGGAAAGGGGCTCTGGACTAGAAAATGGCTTGTATCCTGCTGCACTTCACCAGGGAATACATTTTGATCTTGATTTGTTTTGTTCTTTCCTTTGTGACTAGACTGAGAGATCACAGATAACCAGCTGTCACAGAGGAAGTGAGAATGAGACAGGGAAAGGCCTTTTATATCATGAGCCTTGAGGCACTTTCCCAGTGGGAAGGTTTGTTAGCTGCCAAATAAGCACTATTTGTTTTCAGGAATGTGAGGGTAAATTATTATATATATTTTCACTCCCACAAGATCCTATTTACAGCCCTTTCTCAATGTTATAGAAATGTGATAAAAATTATTTTATGTTTTTGAACCCACTTTGTTTATATTCAAGATCAGTCCGACATCCATGTTGGTTTAGGATGAGAGCATCTATTCTTTAAGAACAGTCCATTGAAAAATTCAGTGTTATCTGGGTAACTAATGCTTTGATGTGCAAATTGTTCTTCAGTTACTATGACTGCAAAGAGGTTTGTTTTACCAAGTGTAACCTTTCTATTCATACCCATAATGAATGCATATAGACTCATTTAAATGTCATTGTCACCAGGATGTTCACATGAGATAGGCTAAAGCAGTTCACAACAACTAAAACCATTTCACCAATAAATAGCTATAAAAATGGTGATCTTACTTTGGGAAAGTAAGACATTTATTTCCATGCTAGGAATTCTGTTTGTAAGATTTACTTTTTTTTTTTAATTTTTTTTTCTTGATATGAGCTATAATTTCAGAAACTTTGAAATGGAGGCATGGATGAAGGAGGTCATAGGAGTAATTTAA
>NW_008352267.1:5668574-5669657 GCF_000622305.1 Nannospalax galili | reverse complement strand
TTTAATATTCATCTTTAATAATTCAGTAAATGCCATCAGTTCTCCAATAGATGACAAAAATTTTACACTGGCAATGTCACTGGATTTAGGATGACATGAATTTCAAGGATTTCTTTCTAAAATTTTATCATTTCTCTCAATAAAGGTTTTATTATATATTTCCTTTAATTCTTTGTCTTTATTTTTCTTTCTGAGACAGGATCTCACAGTGTAGCCCTCATGGGCCAGGAGCAGACAGATCCACATGCCTCTGCCTCCTGAGCACTGGGATACAGGCTTCCTCCACCAAGCCTGGTTCTTCTTTTGCATTTTAAGTGGTATTAGTCAGTGATCTCAGATCCTGACAAAGATTCATGATATTAAGTTCTATGGGAAAATAAACAACTGTGCTTATGCATCATTCATATGTTTGATGTGTGGATGCCACAGGAAATAAATGTATCATTAATATCACTGACAGAAGAAATACTTTCCAAAGCTCTAGTTATCGTGTTCTATATGTTGAATCAGAACTTTTCATAAAATAATTTATTTTGCCAGGGTAATAAACTCTTCTTATCAGCACATTAAATGTTCTGTTCTTTTGTAAGAGTGAAACCACGGAGGACAAGTCACGGCCTTTGGGTTGCAACAGCAAGAGGTTTATTCAGGACACAGGTACCTGTGGGCACAAAGTCTCCTCGGAGGACTTGCGCACCCCAGGTTGAGTTCAGGGGGTTTTTATAAGGCAGAAGCAGGGTACAGAAGCAGAAACGCGGTTATTGGTTAATTTCAAACACACATAGTAATTTTACCAGTAATTTCAAAGGTATGCAGGGGTATGGGGTAAGGTCCGGGGCTGAGGGGAAATAGGATTGCTAAATGGGAGGTGACCTCAGAAGCACAGACGTTTTCTAAAGATTTCCTGGTATCGGGCCCCCAGGGTGGTCAGGAGTTCTGTCTTGTTTATGGCTTCATCTGTGAGGCTTGACCGACGCCTGCCTGTCCTGCAGCCTTTTGATAAGGCTGGTTCTGGTTTTTGTTAAGTTTTAACAAGTGGGCTGTGGGCCCCTGAGCACTCATGGCGCCTAGTTTCCTTTTTTT
>NW_008352267.1:5649476-5665274 GCF_000622305.1 Nannospalax galili | reverse complement strand
AAAAGTACTGGGGCCAAGGCCAGGAGTGGTGGTGCATGCCTGTAATCCCACCATGCTGGAGGCAGAGGCAGATGATCTCTGAGGCTGGCCTGGTCTGCATAATAAGTTCCACGCCAGTTGGGGCTATAGGGAAACCCTGTCTCAAAAAACAACAAACAAAAAGAGTACTGGGCTATGGTGGGGGGTTTGGGGGGGAGATAAGGAACCATACTCTGCTCACATCCTGAGTCCTTGCAGGGGCTAGCCCATGTTTTATTTGCTGGCACTTCTTGCTTAGTGTAAATTGATTGAGTGAGAAGAATAATAGAGCTTAGGTCCCCAGGGAATTCATATGCAAATCAGAGTGATAAAGGGTCACCCCAAAGCTCATAGCCTGGATAAACGAGATAAACTTAGGTATATTACCTAGATGAGTGGAACCAGAGGCCAGATAGTCACAGGAAGTGCTGATGGGGCCCTCTGACATGGTCCCCAAGAGAACCTTAGATCTAGACCTCTCCTCAGGAAAAAGAAAAAACAAAAAAACAAAAGCACATGGTGGCACAAGCCTATAATCCCAGTATTTGGGAGGTAGAGGAAGGAGGATCAGGAGTTTAAGGTTGTCCTTGACTATATAAAGACTTCAGGGCTCCATGAGACCCTGTCTCAAAACCAAACCAAATCAGACCCTTCATCAGCAGTCAGTACTCTTGGAAAGAAAAAAAGACCTTAACTCCAGACTCATCGCTTGAACAGAATCTTGACTTCATGAGCTTGTAAGAGTGAGACCACGGAGGACAAGTCAGCCTTTGGGCTGCAACAGCAAGAGGTTTATTTAGGACACAGGTACCTGTGGGCACAGAGTCTCCTCGGAGGACTTGCGCGCCCCAGGTTGAGTTCAGGGGTTTTTTTATAAGGCAGAAGCAGGGTACAGAAGCAGAAGTGCGGTTATTGGTTAATTTCAAACACATATAGTAATTTCATCAGTAATTTCAAAGGTATGCAGAGATATGGGGTAAGGGCCGGGGCTGAGGGGAAGTAGGATTGCTAAATGGGAGGTGGCCTCAGAAGCACAGAAGATTTCCTGTTATCGGGCCCCCAGGGTGGTCAGGAGTTCTGTCTTGTTTATGGCTTCATCTGTGAGGCTTGACCGACGCCTGCCTGTCCTGCAGCCTTTTGATAAGGCTGGTTCTGGTTTTTGTTAAGTTTTAACAAGTGGGCTGTGGGCCCCTGAGCACTCATGGTGCCTAGTTTCTTTTTATTTTCTCACTTTAATATTGTAAATTTTTGAACTCACTAAATTTTTGAACTCACTAAAATTATATTAAGAAAACATCACACCATAAGTTTAGGACAGACATTATTCCAGTTGATTACTGAACAGGAAATTGAGCACTTATCCTAAAACTTCTGAAAAATGGGTTGTATCTCACTTTACTTCGGTCTTTTCTATAAAGGACAGAATTACATAGTCAGCCATTTTAGAAACATTAGTACATAAAGCATGGCTTTAACTTTTAGAATAAAAATAACAGAAATATTAATACATTTAATCCTTGTAACTAACTTCTTAAGAACTTTTCTGTACATGTATATATTCAACTTTAAGAGAAAGCTGAGTATAATATTAATGATGAAAGACATAGAATGATACATAGTTCAAAAATTTTATTCTATAATAATTTAACATAATTTAAAAAATTCTATATCTGTGTAAAAGTCTTCAACACTAATACTCAGTATTGATTTTATCATTTTGATAATCATTGTTTGCATTATTTCACTGTCATTTTTACCATGGTTAAATTTTCTCAAACAGCAGCAAATAAAGTTTGAGACAAGAATATTGACTTTAGCGGAGACTGATTGCTGTGCTCTAGTCCTGGGTTGATCCCAGAGAGTTAATGTGTTGGACTCTTGGTCTGCAAGGTGGCCATATTAACAGGTGATGTGACTTTAACAGTGGGGATTCTTGGGAGGTTTTTAAGTCATCAGGGAACAATTCTCTTCAAAGGGATTAGGAGTATTCTTGTGAGGGAAACAGATCTTGAGAAAACAAGTTATGATAAATAGCAAGCTAAAAGTTCCTCCTCTTTCTCTGTTTTCATGTCTCTGTGTGAACTCTCTATTCCTCACCTGCTTATCCCATAATGCCATGCATTGTTGCATGTGTGTTGTAGCAGATGTGAGCACCAGCTATGTCCTCAAACCTCTAAAACTATAAAACAAAAAATCTTTTCATTATGAAGTACCTACCTTGCCTCAGGCATTTCAGAGTAGCAACGGAAAACAGATTAATATACTATGGCCAAACCACAGACCAGGATTTTCTTAACTTCTCTATGTCACTCAAAAGTGGTATCTCACAGATTGGATCCAGTTTGTAAATGTGTGCCCACGTTGAAGGGATACTTCTGGAAATAAGAACAGCATGCTTACTGGGATAGGGGAACTGAAGTTCTTTCCTCAGCCTCTAAAAGAAGCTTGCTATCACACTTGTATGGCGAACATGATTGTCATTGGATAAACCCTGCCAGCAATTTTCAAATTTTGTATTATTGAGGTTCCTTGTTTGCCAAAATAAATAAATAAATAAATAAATAAATAAATAATAAATAAATAAATAAGCAAACAAAAAACTCAATATCTAATGATGACCTAATGGAATTTATTTGTCTTTTAGTCAGGAAAGATATACAAATGTCAAGAAGGGTCATTTAAGTATTAAAATTTTTTTACCGTGAAACACATCTGTAAAACAAATGATCCCCTAGGAGTTAGAAAAAAACAAGTGCATAAATTCTAAATTGAAGTCTTGATGCCCACAAGATGGCTCAGCTAGCTCATTCCATAAAACATGGGAATCATAGTCTGAACTTTAATTCCTTTCTTTATTATGTTATAATGTACCAGATTGCCCTTTATTCATTATATATACTATATATTCCTTCTACTACTCATTATTTTTCATAAATAAAGAGGAAGTAAATTGTTATTTCTTTCCTATAATAATGATGAGATTGCTTAGAGATAGTTTTATGTGATAAACTTAATCTTGAACAATTTCATATATATGTAATTATACTCACCCCAAATCCCCAAATTCTCCTTTTTTAATACAATATATTTTGATTAAATTTAGATTCCATCCCCCATATGGACCCCCCAGAAACCCCTACCAAATTTTGTGATATATATATATGTATATATATATATTCTGCAAACTTGTGTCTTCAAAACAAATGTTGTGAGAGTCCATCCACTCCAAGAGCTTAGTAAACAAATTAGGAGTCTCAGCATTAAACAAAGCTGACTCTCCTCTCTCCCAGCAGCCACCACTTGCCAATAGTTCTTCACTTAGGATTGGAGTTTCTTAATGACCTTCCCAAATGGGGATGAATTTTGTCTGGCTTGAGCATATGCGGGGTATGTGCATGCTGTTACCATTGCTTTGAGTTCATACAAGTGCCTGCAAAGCTGTCTGGAAAACTGTTTCCTTTTGATCATCCACCATCTCCAGCTGTAAGAATTCAGCCTCCTCTTCTGCAATGATCCCTGAGTCTAGGGAGGCAGAAACTTGATATCGGTGTGCTACTCAGAATAAGCACTGTTATTCTCTGTACAGGGACTTTCTGGTTTTATCACCATCTGCTGTATGAAAAATTTTCTCTGATGAGAGTGAGTGATGCATTAATTTATGAGTATAACAGTAAGTCATTAGGAGTCAGTTTAATATTAGAGCTATTTCACATAGTAATAGTATTAGGCTTTCCCCTATGTCCTATATCACCTGTCTAGCCACAGAAGCCTAGGCCTAATGTCAAGTCATGAATCAGTCTTTTTTATCATGCTATATATTACATAAACAACAGAGTTCTGAATAAATTCCATCAAACCATCAAAATGGCAAAAATGTAGAATCATATTTCTATAAGTCATTACCTTGTCTGTGTGTAGCAAAGTGTATCATATGCCTGGGGACATACTGATATCCATTCTTACCTAATAAGACCATCTGCTGGTATTTACTGTGTCTTCACTACTTCTCAAATGTTAAATAAAATAGTACTTAAAATTTTATTTCTTTTCTACTTGCTCCATTACAGGTAGAAAATTTGAGTTTTGTCCTATTTCACAAAATTATTCCGGAGCCTAATTTCTTTTCTTTAGGTGCACATCAAGCTAAGATGTGGTAGAGATTAATGACCATTGACATGATGGAATTTTTTCTGTAATCAAATAGAATTTTAGTCACTAAATTAAAATCAGTAATGTTTAAATGCGTGACCTATTAGGTGACCTTGAATTCAAGCAAGGCATTTAGAGGAATTGAGATCTGGTAAATCATAACTTGCACTTCTGTATGAAATAAAATTTTGCAATGAAGTTGAACCATTAATTGATTTTCTTCTTCAGCAGCTTAGGTAATATCCTCTAGAACTGAAAGCTAGTCTTCAGTGAGGAGGCTTCCAGGGAAGTCAGTTGCAGGTCCAGTGCTCCAAGTCCTGTGTCTGACATATGTACTCTCTTTAGCAACAAGGTCTTAGCTTCAAGTTCTGGGAGGTAATTAAGGGTTGTGTCAATAGCCTGTAGTTACTTCCCTGACCAACAACTCCAAGGGAGGTTTCTCCTGTCTGGCACTATGTTTCTTGTTATACAGCCTTCAGATATACACATGCACTGGTATTCAGATATTGTATGTGTATTTTTCAGGAATTTCTGAGCTGAAACCTTTCTCTCTGGTTTTATATACCACCTCAGATTTGTTTATCTCTCCTCTCTCCCTGTCTGACCCTTGTCGCCCCTATCCGCATTTAAAAAGTATCCACATTTTCCCGTTGATAATGGCTGTCTCCCATTATCCTCAGTGTGATAATGTATGGCACACAGAAGGACACAACTGGTCAAAACTTAAAAAATAAGAGGTGCAGAGTGCCTCTCTCTGGATAGAATTCCCATATTAAACCTCATCCACCCAGGGTGAGGCTCAGGGTCCATTGTGGAAGGGGGGGCAGAAAGCTTGTAAGAGTTAGGGTTGGTGCATAATCAGAAGCAAAGTTTTCCAGGCCTCTGGGAACTCGCTCATATGAACTTACAGAAATAATGTTAACTCAATTGCACAAATACCCAGCATAACGGGGGATATGGGTGCCAGGACTGGATAGGGCTTAATATATATGACAGAATGCATGAAATCCGGGGGAGGGGGGGCAGGAGGTTACCAGGGGTGTGGATTGGGAGGGGGTCTAAATATTATTAAGATGTATCAAATGAACAAAATTCAATAAAAATATACATTGAGAATAAAATTATAATTGGTTAAACAACAATTTACTGATTTGCTCCCAGAATTGAGAGGGAATGCTACATTAAAATATTTTCAATTAGATAAAAATTGAAAACATAAAATTCAGAACGTGTAAGTTTTATAACATGGTATTTATATTATGCTAATGTAACTTTATGCTAATGTAACCTGGTATTTACATTATACCTTGATACTAGGAAATATAAATGAATTTGCTTCATTGTTTTTAATCTCCTAATTAAAATTGGAAATCAGAAAAAAAACAAATATATTAGTCTCCTTTTGCCACTATTGGAAAATATTACATACTGAACAATGTATAAAAATTAATTTTCTCTCAGTTCTGAAGCCTGGAAAGGTCCATGTCAAGGTGCTGCATGCTTGTCTGATGAAAGGATTCTCTGCTTTCAGTTCTCTGCTTCTTAATATGTCCCTTGGCAGAAAGTAGAAAGGCAGGATCACTCCCTTCAACCACTGTTCCTTTTGTATGGGGGCTAATCCCTTCAACCCCTAAAGCCTGTAACTCCTAATAATGTGGCAATAAGATTTGACCTTCCACAAGCTGAAGGAGGACATGGTAATTGCAGACAAACACAGCAGTGTATTATAGTAATAATGTTTTCTTTAAAGCTTTATTAGTTTAAAATGAATTCTATGTTATTCACAAAAGATTTGAAGAATTGGTTTTTTTTTCCTTAATGCTGTTGTGCTTTTTTATATTAACTCAAGAGGATAAATTCAGCTTATAAATTCAAGATGCAGATTGTCAAACCCAAAAATATTTTCATTCTATAAGAAAAAAATTAAGGTAAGAAAAAGAGTGAAATTTTTTGAAACAGAGTGTTCATTTTAGAGGTGCGGACATTAGCATCAACTTGATGTACATGAAAAAATGATGCATATAACTTTTTTCTGTTAGAATAGATACTGTCTATTTCTATGGAACTATTTGTTCCATTCACGGTGATTACTAAAGAAAATATTTCATTCATCCAAGTAGCTATATCTGTAAGCACTGGGTAATAAAGGTTGCCAAGGATTTTGGGCTAACATCCAATGTATATTTAACTTGAATTTTGAGAAACTGCTGGAAACTAGGGCATTCTCATGTACTATGTATTCACAGTTGTTTCCCATAGAGAATCATAGAATAAGATTGTTCCCATGAGTTACACTTTAAAACATTTCCCACATACAACCTTACAAAGCTTATCAAATAAACAATTGGGAAAACAAAATATAAAATATACCCTTGTAAAGGTACTATGTAAAATTTATGAATTAATTGAATTACATTTATTTTGTTAATTTCTGGTAAAAATTACTGATACAGAAATTATGAGGCTATAGGCAATTAGAATTTAGGATCTGATAATTATAATTATGTCAGAACATTGTGTATGAGTAATCATATATCAAAGCAGAGGAAAATTCTACATATGTTACTTCATTCCAGAATCAATTAAAGATTTTTAAAATAATTCTGCAATGAAAAAATAGTTGTAGTTTACATTATTTTATCTTTCATTTGGATATAATATATATGTATACATATTATATATTAGCTTTGTAGACCAGGCTGGCTTCAACCTCTTAGAATTTTGTCTGCCCATGTCTCCTACATGCTGGGATTAAAGGCATGTACCACCATGCCAATAGTAGCATGTACTTTGTTTATATTTAGATAGAATTACTTTATGACATTTTATCTTATTTTTATAGAGTCAGTGCTTATGTATAATTTGTTTCCCCCACACATGTTCTCTATTTTGTGTTAATCAGTTTTTTTCTTTAAAGTTATAACTCTAGTTTAACTATTCTATTTTCTGCATTTCATATTTATACTGATGTAAGTTCTATAATATCTAAAGACTTTTATGCTGACTATTTCTCTATCAACATGGCATTTTTATGTAAGACTTTTTGTGTGTTTCACGTTGGTTTGTCTTTCTTTTTTTTTTTTTGGTTCTGTGAGACAGGATCTCCCTTTAGCCACAGGAGGCCTGAAACTCTCTGTGTAGACCAGGGTAGGCTTGATCTCACAGAGATCTGCCTGCTTGTTTCTGCCTCCCCAGTGCTGTAATTAAAGGCATACATGACCAGGTTTTTCTCAGTACTTGGGAGATTTTAAGTTTAAAATCATTTTTCATGTATAAGTTTACTTACAAAAAACAGCACAAGCCAGGCTTGGTGGCACACGCCTTTAATCCCAGCACTTGGGAGGCAGAGGCAGGTGGAGCTCTGTGAGTTCAAGGCCAGCCTGGTTATTTTGATATATCACAGTGAAAGATTTATCGTCCTCTTTTTTTTTTTTTTTTTTTTTTTTTTTTTAAAAAAAAAAAAAAAAAAAAAAAAACCAACCAACCAACCAAACAAACAAAACAGTGCAAGACCAGATTCATAACACAAAGGGGAAATTTTAAAAGTGTTAATATTAATGAAAATTTAATTGTGTTCTGTGTAATAAAACTCACATTAATTAAATTTTCAAAGTTGATTATTAAATAGTCATCTTTTTCACTAGATATGTTTGGTACCCAAAGTCTGTGGGTCCATAGGATTAGTGATGAAAAAGACAATCAAAATATGGCCTAAAATTATTTTCTATTTTTTCATGTTTAAAGTAATAGTATGTTTCAATTTATCAGGTTATAGTGATTCCAAAAAGTGTACTTTTCATTTTTGTATATTTTCATTCAGCACATATATAATGGACATATGCTATGAGCTGAAAAGTCTCTAAGAGCTAGTAGAGAACAGGCAGTGACAGGAACTACGCCAGACTGAAAGAGTAATTGGAGGGCAAACAGCAGCTGGGACAAGGTTCTCTGAGGAAGACATGATGAGAAAATACCTAGGGTTTTCGTATGATCTATATAGCAACACCTCAACTACAACTGATCAGAATCAGCCACATAAGCAAAATGAAGTAAAGAAGAATATGACAGGTAGCTCCCTCATTAACCATGAGGAACAATTCAATGACTTTAAGACTAATTTCTCTAATTAATTAATCAGCATCACATTTATCATATGAAAATTTAAAAAAACCTCAAAGTTCACAAAATTGAAAAATCTATCAACATAGTTTCACATAACTGAGAGACAAAAGTTAACCTATTTTATATGACTCTAGGGTGGACAGTGTTCTACTTTCCAAAAACTGTTGTGATAGAGAATGCAATAAAGACTAAACAATTACATGCTGCTTCAGTGGAAAAACTAAAATACTAAATCAACTCTTGAAAGTTGGGGCTTGTTGTGGATATTAGTTGTTTCTTATGAATTTAAATAGTTTCACACCTTGCTGTGCATAGTCAATGACCTTTATAATCCCAGGATTGTGAGGCTGAGAAAGAGTATTGCCATGAGATTAAGGCCATCCTGGCTGGACAACACAGTGATTTCCAAGCCAGCTTGGACCATAGAGTGAGACCTTCTTTCAAAATAAAACAAAACAAGATAAAAATCATTTTGAAAAGGGCACAACTGTTGCATATCTCAATAAAACTAATTATTCCATATAATCAGTGTTAGATATTAACTCCTCTGAAATTACCCAGAAACAGTATCTTCTCAAATTACCCAGAAACAGTATAGCCCTTTGTTCCCTTTTCATAGGTATGTTTCCAGAAACATGAGTTTCATAACAATTCATAAGGTAAAGCAGCTAGGCAATTTCACATACGTTTTTCCAAAACAAAATAAATTTGTTAATGTTGTTTCTACCCTAAAGGAAATTCTAGGGTTTTAAAGATCAAGAAAAACAAATTCTGATACAAGCAGTAATTATTCACACTTTCAAATGTAAGAGAAACATAAGGCAATACAAATAATACAGTAGTTCAATTTCTAAAGAGCAATGTTTTTTATTTGCCTTAAACTGTTGTCCTACAATAGAAGATTATTGTTTTAAAATATCGATCCAGAGAATGTATTCTGAATATAGCAATGCTGAACTTTGAAAACAGAAAGGCTGTTAGAAATTCGGCCTTAATCTTTGAATGAATTACTAGATATTTAATTATCTTACTGAATGCTTATGATCCAAATGAAAGACTTTAATTCATAATCATAGTAAGTTTCACAGCTACAAGAAACTAAGTAGATAGACTAGTGGCCAACTTAAATATTGCTTTAGGTGTGAAATAAGCTGTTAAGAAAACCAATACAAATTAAAGAAAAATACTTACTGCTTATATTTCCTAAGGGCTTTTGTTTTTGTTTTCACTACTATTTTTTATTTGAACATGGAAATTATGGGCTGGAGAGATGGCTCAGTGGTTAAGAGCACTGACTGTTCTTTCAGAGGACCTGGGTTTGATTCCCAGCACACACATGGTGCTGCGAACCTTCCTTAACTCCAGTTCCAGGGGAATCCGAAGCCCTCTTCTGACCTCCTTGGCATTGCATGACATGGATGCACTCACATATATTCAGACAATACACTTATACACATGAAATAAAAATAAATAAAATATTTTAAAAAATTTAAAAAACATGGAAATTATACATTGTTCACATAGATATTCTGAAAGAAAAACATTTTGCTGTAAAGAGATGCATTCCTCTTTAAGAGTGAGACATATTTAAGGAAAAATCATCTCCTGAATCATCTAATTCAGTTCTGATTTTGCTACTTAGTAATCTAAAATTATTTTCTAAAACTGATATGAACACACTGGGGCTGGAGAGATGGCTCAGCGGTTAAGAACACTGGTTGTTCTTGCAGAAGACCTGGGTTCAAATCCCAGCACCCACATGGAAGCCTACAACTGTCCATAACTCCAGTTCCAGGGGATCAGGCAGCCTCTTCTGTCCTCCAGGCATTGCACGACACAGGTGCACATACCTAAAAATAAAATTAATAAATAAAATATAAATAAATTTAAAAAAAAGAAAAAAGAAAAAAATTCAGAGCACTACTTCCACTCTTCCAGATACATGCACTGAACAAGTGGTACTTTTTTGAAAAATATTTTTATTGAATTTGTGTGGATTTCATACAATACATCTTAATTCTATTTAACCCCTCTCTATCTATATCCCCCCCCATAGCCCACCCACAGAACTTCATGCATTTTATCATATATGTTTGTATACCTAAATGTCCCCCAGTTTGAGTTCATCCGTTGAAGTTTGGTCAGCCTGTCTAGTGTCAGTCCCTTAAAGAAAGCCAACTCTCCCTCACCCCGCAGTGATCAGCTGCCACTAGTTCCTCATCAAAGTTGTGGCTTCCCACCGATTTTCTCAGTTCTATGCTGTGTATGTTTGATTGATTTTTGCATTGATTTTGTGCATGCTATCACCATTGCTGTAAGTTCATATAAGCAAACTCTGAAGACCCTGTAAGACTCTGATATCAGCACAGCAAGTTATTGTTGTAACAGTGGCACTTTTATATTGAGGGTAACCAACAGCTATCTAATTAGGCTTAAAACCAGCTCTATGGGAGGGAACTCATGTGTGATACTGTAAACATAGTCAAATACACATGGCTACAGAGGTCACAGAGCCTAGGGAAAACCCTATGTCTGTCACATCCCTTGACAAATATAATTTCATACTGTATGCTAAATATGTATCCTTATAGTTACAGACAAGTATACCAGTCTCCACTCATCAAAGAAGCTTCTTTTGTAACAGAGAAGCTGTTATTACAGCATTCCACAATTGTCAAATGCAGAGAATAAGTATCTGTGAGATGTTCAGCCTTAAGTGACACATCTGCAATGGAACCTCTACATCTAAGATTCATGGAACACTGTGGTACATGGGGTAGAGAGACTACTAACTCATCTCTCATCTCTCATCAGTGAAGCTGCCTCATGTAACATAGGGTGATGAACACAGAAGGTTGCAACTGACCAAAATGTAGAGAAGAGACTGTAGAGGGTGTGTCCCTGGATAGGACTCATATTAAATCTCATCCACCTAGGGCACAGGAATTGTTGGGGAAGACGAAGCTGAAAGAGTATAAGAATCAGGGTGGTGTAATACCATAAGGAAGCAGAGCCTTCCGAAGCTCCTGGAAACCTGCTTGTATGAATTTACAGCAAGGGTTTCAGAATGCACAAGACCCATGAAAATTCAGTCAGATAAAATCAGCATAGAGCTGGAGAAATGGGCAGGTGGCCCCAAACTTAGCTGAGGAACTACTAGCAGCTGATCACTGCTGGGTAAGGTAGTGTTGATCTTTCTAACATGTGACAGAATGCATGAAATCCTGTGGGTCAGCTATGGGGGGATGCAGTTAGGAGAGTGTTCTAAATATGTTTAAGATCTATTGTATGAAACACACAAAAGTAATTTAAAAATATATACTGAAAAAAGATTTAAAAACTGTCACAGAATATTTGCTGTTGTACACAAAATCTGGCAATATATAACAAGTGAAAAATCAGACTTTAGTTACATATTATACTTCATATTTTTAAAGAGCTATTTTCACGAAATGTTATTAATACAGGCAAATTAAATCACTTTAGCATATTACTCTACAAAAGAATCCAAAATTTCTTTACATGGCCATTGATGGCAACTCAGGGGCCTGATAAATCTTAGCAATCATGATCATAAAGTGTTACTAATTTCTGATACACTAAACACAATTATGATTGGCAAAAATCTAAATTTCACTTAAAAAATGCTGCTGTTCAGTTTATCGTCACTCTGTAGAATCACTTCCCCTTGAGAGTAAGCAACTTTGAGGATGGGATCCCAGTCTCATATTAGCATTGCATAGTAAAGGTGGATGAATGACAGCACTAGAATTTCTTTCCCTAATCAATTGATGTTTGTATGATAAAAATGGATTCAATATTATGAGCAACTACCAGAGAGGAAGTCTCCCATTGGTTTGGAGAAAGGAAACAACCACTTTGTGATCTTCCAAAGGAAAAGAACGCCTGACAACCACGCAACATCCTCTGGAATGAAGAGTGTGACTTAATTTTCAGCTCACATGGAAAAAGGAAACGAATTCTGATGACCACATTGAACTAATGTTGCTCAGCCCTTTGTGAGGGGCAAGCATTTGTTTCCGTGGAGAAAGAGCTATAGTCTATGGAGTTTGTGAAACAAGTACCTTGGTTTTAGTCTTGAAAAAGTGACAGGAAGAATCAGGTTGACATCAATTAAGAGGTTTGAGGTGTTATATAAACAAATTTGTACGAGTTTGTTATGGGACAAAAAAGAAACAGATCCATACACTATGAAGTACCAATGCATTATATTGTGTCTCTCTGAAAAAATTAAATATTAAAATGAAAAATGATCATTTAAAAATTATTTCATTAAGAATATCTTGTTTCTATATGCCCACTGGTGCAATAATGGCACAAATATTATTGGAATAACAAAGCACTCTTTAATTGGATTTAAGGTCCCCTTCTTTGCATGGGAGTCCATACCTAATATGGATGTTAAATTTAGGAACCTGAGGCTAGACAGGTCACAGGACATAGGGGAGACCTAATACTAGTTTTGTACTGAAAAGTTGTGGTATTGAACTGACTCTTAATGACTTATATACCCAAAAGATTAATGCATCTCAAAGCTCTCACTGGAGAAGTTTCCTTAAGCAACAAATGGTGACTGACACAGAAACTTACATCTGGCCGACATGAAGGGAACAAGAGTCTTCAGAGTGCTTATCCCTGAATAGGATACCTATATCAATATTCTGCCTCTTGAGTCTCAGGGATCATTGTGGAAGAGGGAGTGGAAAGATTTGTAAGAACCAGAGCGGGTGAATGACAACAAGGAAACAGAGCTTTCAAGACAGCTGGTCAGTTACTCATATAAACTCACAGTAATGGTGACAGGATGCAAAAATTCCATGCAAACTAAAACCAGAAAAAAATCCCAGCATAGACATGAGGAAAGGGGTAAGAAGCTCCAACCCCACCTAAGCAAATTGTGGCAACAGATGGCTGCTGGAAATGGCAGAAACAGTCTCTGTTAAGGGTGTGACTCTTTGGGTGTCAGCCAGAGTTCAGTGGATGATCCTGTACAGAAGGACATCTGGAGACAGAAGTTGTACTCTATAGGAGATTAGACAACATTTTCTCCTTTCATGATCCACTTTCCAATTTTGTGACCTATACCACCATATATGTGCAGGGGTGTGTGTGTGTGTGTGTATATATATGTGTGTGTGTGTGTGTGTGTGTGTGCATAAATTGTGTACATTAAATTAGGTGGGAGACAATAAGAGAAAATAAGATATGAAAATTGCAAAGATTTGATACAAATATTCAATATTAATATGAAACAATAAACTCCAGGATGCTTTGGTTTTTACTTTGTTGCATTTTTCTTGCCATATACAAACATCAGGCCATAAAGTAATTCATTTCATGAACTAACTTAATGACTTGATCTTTGCGTAGGCTATTTAGAAAGACACTGTGCCAAAATTAATGACATTTCTCCAGGAGTTTGGTATTTGGTGTGCCTCTTAGTCTAGCTTATACCAATTGATTTGTCTTTTTTTCTTGAGACAGGGTCTCTCTCACTATATTCCTCTGGCTGGCCTGGAACTCACTATGTGGATCAGGTCAGACTCAACATAGAGATCCACCTGTTTCTGCCCCTCATGTGTTAGGTTGAAGACACGTGATACTATGCTTAACAATGTCACCAAGAACACTATTTATTGGTCATGATTGCATTGAGATATTGTTTTAGAAAGAAATTTTAATTTTATAGTCTCTTGTAACCACATTTTAAAATAAAAATATAATATACAGCATAGAGTACTTAGAGAAAGCAAAACTGACAATACTAATTTCCTCCTTTATGTCATGTCTTTGAGTTTTCAAATTGTAATGTTTGAGGCACAGAGTAATAAAAGAAATTTTGGAGACTTTACTGTTTTGTGAATTCTAACTTTAATGCATATTAACTTATTCAGCATGCACAAACAAGATCAATATTTAGCCGGTAAAATCCAATACCTTCATATCAGATATTAAACTCTTTAACTACTATTATGCTACTATGCCATCCACTCCTACTGTGGCCATTCTACCCTCTCCCTTACAGTTTCATGTTCCACAAACAAAAGGGTCAATACTTCAGTTACCTAGACCCTGTCAAACATGCTACCCATTGGTACTTGACTGCTATGTAACTGTGTTCAGTATTATTAATCTCATTGTATAACACTGTTAAGCACTGTTACGATCCATGAAGCAACTTGACCAAGATCACTAGATTTTCCACTCAAGCAATTTGACACAGTTCTCTCTGTGAATTTGTAATCCTAAGCATTGTATAACCCAAAAGAATGGTATTTACATTCATACCTTGCTAAGCAAAATCTTACAGACCCATTGTAGAATGATACAATCCCCCCTTATATTTATTTGACATTCTGTATTTGTGAAGATGTGCTGACAAATGTATGCATGTTATATATATGTATATATATATGTATATGTAATTTAAATGACATTTAAAAATAAGAGATACTATTATGACCATACATTTTTGTGTAATAACAGTAATCTTAAAATGATAATAGTCATGTATTATATATAGGCCAAACATCAGGAGTGAGATAGCTTTAAATCTCACATGAACATCTAAGTCAGTTTCTACAGCAATTGTGCTTTGATTATTGTTTCCCAGGAGATCGCCCACATGGGGTTGCAACACCAGTTTGCTGTCTCAGCTGGCATAGCTACTCCTGGAACCTGTGCCCAGCCTTTGTGCAGCTCCAGGTTAGTAAGCATTGTGTGAATATAAGTAGTACTGTTGCAGAGGTGACCTTTTTAGTCACCTACAATTTCTATCATTTGCTAGGAATTGGAAAAGCAGCCTGGATACTGTCAGCCACCAGCGAGGTAGTCATTCTGCTTTATCAATAGGCCAGACACCAGTCTCTTCTAGAGACCCTGAGCCAAGGAAAAACAGAGGAGCAGAACCAGAAGCAGGCAAAAACAAAATGTCCTGTGAAACCTTACCTGTGTAACCAAAAGAAGAAAAGCCACTTATCTGTTTGCATAAGGTGTTGCATACAGTAATTTATTTACAGGAGGCACAGCCAAAAGTAGAACAAAGAAAAAAATATTGAAACGGGGATTCCACTTTATTTCCCTCTATATTGCAAAATTTGTATAAATAACACTAACAATCTTTTATGCCCATGCTTCCTGGGCATTAATGAAAGGGTTACCATCACCTTGAATAAAGTAAAGGGCCTCTTCTCAACAATAGCAAAACAATTCCAAACAGTCACTGCTTTTGTGACTGAATAGTTCCTTCCGAGAGTGAAACTAATACACTTTTTATGTTTTCTTTCTGAATGAACTCATGAATGAACAAAGAACTTTAAATAAAGTTCTTTTAATATAATGGGGTCTTTGTCATTTTACCAAGTGGTTTGCTATTAACCTTAAAGTATAGGTTCATGATCTTAAATTTTACAATGAAATAAAGATTTCACTTAGAAATGATATGTTGTCATGAAATATAAAAGGTGATCCTAAATATAATAAAATTCC
>NW_008352267.1:5631762-5649380 GCF_000622305.1 Nannospalax galili | reverse complement strand
TATTATATATTTATATTTAAATTAAAGTCATTAACATAAATTTATTAATTCATAATGCATACATAAATTGTACATTATGTAAAGCAATATTTTATTTTAAGAAATATAACTTTTGTTGTTTTTTACAAAGAAGATAATTCAAATTAATAATGTGTATTCTATGTCTCAGTAACATTGTGGATAGAGTTGCTTCTTGGACTAAGTGGCAGATATTTTGGAACATGCTATGTTCATTTCATCTAAGTTTTTACTATTGAAGCAACTGCTTAAAATCCCTGTATGGTGCTACCATGGGAAACTTTTTCCTGCTGTAGAAACCTACTTGAATAACTAAAAGTGTTTTTTCTATCACTCAAAAAACCAACTGACGTGTTCTATTATACACTGGCCTTGGGCGTTTCGTTTCCCATGATTTACAATGTACTCATGAAGCCACACTCAGCAAGAATCATTAAACTATGTCAAATCTCCTTCCCTACTGTTTACTCATTTTATTCAGTGACCTCCCTCAGTGAAGAAAACTGACATTTATTTAGGTTAATTTCCATCGTTCATATTTAGCAATGTGTGATTCACAATAGCATAGAAGTATTCTTGTGTGGAATTGTTCTCTGTGGAAAGCTGGATAATGTCCAAATTTTCAAAAACACTTCAGTTTTACAATTTTTTTGCCAGACTAGTGTTAGTTTGCCATTTGTTATAAGTGAAGAATAATAATTGGTACATATACACTAATTTAAATATGCATACAGAAATTTACATATGATTTTCACACTATTTACTAATATTATTTAATTTCTCACTTTTCACACAGGCACTAAATTATGAAGTCCACAAATCATGTTTGAGAAGCTTGGAAAGTATAGAATTGCTTGTTGGCCTCTGTTATAGACTGAATGTCAATGGTTTTCTCACTCTAATTTGTTGATATTTAATCCCTGAAGTGATAGTTTTAGGAGTGATTGGCAGGTGTAAACCAGGACAGTGTATCCTCCATGAATGGTATTATTACCTTTTAAAGACACCATTAAGAATCCCTTCATCTCTTCGGTATGTGAGTATTGGGTGACATAGAAGACACCATCTATGAATCAGAAAGCACATCTCACTGGACACTGAATTAGCTGGTACCTTTATCTTGGAGTCCCAGCCCTAAGCTGTAATAATTAAATTGTTGTTGTTATAAGTGATTCCATCTGGGTATTGGCAACCCAAAAAGGCTAAATCACTCTCTAAAACACCTGTGCAAAACACTTGTCATTTAGGGCCATAAAGCTGTTTCCTCACTCTGACTAGCACTTTCCTAATTCTAACTCTCACCTCTGTCCCTTCCGATAAGCTCTCATCCAGGTCATTATATTACCTTGTCTTTCCTTTCAGGCCCCTCTGCATTGAAAAGATCTTCTCATCTGCACTGATACACCTGCAATAAGTATGTATTGTCATTCCTGTTATTTTAACAGGAAGTCTAGAACGTTGAAGTGGCAGGTGCAGTGTCACGTTTCATCTTTTACTTGTAATATCACAGTAAGTGGGAAACAGCACTTTTCTTTTTATTTTCTTTCTTACCTCTCTTTTCCTTCCTTCCTCTCACTTTCTCTTTCTCTACCCCACCCTCCCTCTTCTTTCCAGAATCTCATTAATTAGTGCAGGTTGAGCTCCAACTCCAAACACAGTAGCAATGGCCCACCAACTGATTGCTGGGGTTACAGGCATTCACAGCACCACGTCCACCTTCCATTTAGATAATTTCAGTATTGTGTTTGACACATAGTGACATAACTTTGTCCAGCTCAGCTCAGCTCAGCTCTTTATAAATGGTGAGAAGAGATTGGTACAGTATTGAAAGATGACATCATAGAATTGGAGACTTGAATAAGAATCATTTAAAACGATTCAAAAAATAGTAAATAGTAGAATAAAATATTTCTTAGAAATCTCACTGCTTCCATGACTTAATTTTGACCATAAATGAAAAAAATACAGATTTAGAATTCTAGAGCTCTTTTCAACATTTGGTTACAATGAACCTCTCCTTCTGCAAAGTGGTGGTATGGTTCTGATATACAGGCATTTCATTTTTTAAATTTAAAAATACATTTTATTGTATTTATATCAGTAAAATTTACATAGTAAACACCAAAACAGAATGATTTGATATAGTTTTAAACAGAAGAAAAGAGGCAGAAACAAGTGGATCTCTGTGAGTTCGAGGCTAGTCTGGTCTATATAGTAAGTTTCAGGCCATCTGGGGCTACAGGGAGACCTTATGTCAAAATTATCAAAAAACAAACAAACAAACAAAACAAAACAAAACAAACCCAGATTAAAAAAAAAAGATAGATATGTTTCATATAAACAGGGTGTGATGCAAAGCAAAGGCCACTTTCATCACCAGTCATTTGTGGACTTACTAGAGAGAACTACATTCATGCAAAATATTTTGAAATTTGGAGATTCAAGAAAAACAGGATTAATGCTTTTTCTTAACTGAATTTCTCTCGTAGCACTTAATCACTATCTACTGTGTGTTTAAGTGACAGCACAAAAATTTGCAGTCCTTAAACAGTAAGATATCACCACTGGATAGAGACATAATCCTGGCTCAATATTACAGGAGGGGTAAAACGATGCAAAGAAATTATAGGCTTTGTTAGAGATTTAATTTCTTGGCTATGTTCACAGAAGCTGATAGCATCAGAGTGAATGGAGAAGTAAGAGCTTTGACCCCTCAAAGTTCTTCTAAATCCTGTAGGCATTCCACATTTTTGATGGGCTTGAATTCAGAACCATTTGACATGTTCCCACTGTGATTAAAACTGCAGTGGTGAGGTGGAAAACAGCAGAGAAAGCTGTCAGATTAATAAGCAAAAAAGTAAATGCTGCTTACAGCAAGATTTTAGAGATTGCTTCTCACCTTATGTGCCAACTTACCTCAGAGACCACTTAGTTAAAAGATTCTTACGCTGAAGTACTGCACAGTCCACATGTTCATATTCATTATGTGATGCCTTTACCCAGACTGGATTTACAATATACTCCTTTATATTTATCATATGTTGAATTTGTTTCTTCTTTCAAAAATGCAAGACACAGTTTTTCCCTATTTAATTAGCTATGATATTTTAGGTCCGCCCATACCCCCAAAAGCAAATAATTGCTCTTACCGGACTTAAGCGTTCTTTAGGAAAAAATCTATCCCATTCCAATCTGAAGCATGAAGATAATTAAGCCTCTCTGATACAAAAAAATCTTTTAAAACTTTATCTTCACCCCAATTAATAGCATTACAATGTCACACAAAATGTATCAAATTTGAATGAGATTAAATGTTCACATAGTCTCATTGTCTGAAGTCTAATAGCAAATACATTTGTAAAGAAAATTACACAGCATGGATTAGTATTTGTTAAGCAGTATGTAAATGCCACTTATCACCTTAAATAATAGCTAGTATCTTATCTTTCAATCAGTCAAAATGACAGGAAGTATGTGAATTTAGGAACCAAAGTCCTGAGATGCCAGACAACCACACACAGGGCCACACACTTAACCCTGTACCTTGTGTTCTATCACAGCTCTTCTATCATTCTATATGATTTTTGATTGCGTGCATGGCCTCCATCATATCCGTTGACTATGACTCAGATTGCTGGTACCAGAGGACTTAAAAATGTCAAAAGAAATTTCCCCGCTTAGAGAAACTGTCAAAATCATTATAAGAAGAGAAAGCATAATCCATTAACTTAGGAAAGAAAAAAATAGAGAAAGAAAGAAGTGTGAAGTTCACAATACATAAGATTTTGTTAATGAATGGCACTAGATAAGTACTTACGTTTCCTTAAACTTATTTGTGTGAAAATGGTGTTGATAATAATTTGAAGACTGTTGCAAAACATGACAAAAAGAGGGTATGATGTGCACAGCACAGATACTTTCAGAATACAACTGCCTGTGTTCTATATATTACCATTATTAGAGAAGAAAATAAAATTTTGCATGTTATGAAACATTATACCAAGTATAAAAATAACAACAACTGTTAATAAAACTTATTTTGTAGGGTGATGCAGAATTTGAAAGATATTGTATAATGTGTATAACACATGAATTTTCAGAATATAAGCTTAACATATTCTACCATCTTTATTCCCAAAGAAAACAAAATCTTATATGACATGTATTATATAGACTGGCACAATGATAATAGTACTAGCAACAGCAGAAACATGATTCTTTTAAGCTTGACATAGTCAATCACTGTGTCTTGGCATATTATTAAACATGTTTACTAATGGGGGGAATTAAAACTTATAGTTAAGCCCCATCCAAGACTCAGGGAACTTCATGAGAGAGGAAGGTAAAAAGAAGATAAAATGTGAAGGACGGGGAGGAGTTTTGTGACAAGCTGACTTATGGTGACATGGCTACCACATTCATGAAATCCCACACCAGCTGGGGTTCCCTGCACAAGACTTGCACAAGATCAAGGTAGGCAAAATTCTGGCATAGTTAAGGTTGAAGATTCTTAGACTCCACCCCTTACTGAGGAGTTACTGGACGTTCATAATTGCTAGTGGAGGGAGAATTGGTTTTTTTTGGAGGGTGTGGCCACTAATAGGATTCCCAAGCTTCAGTGGATGGCCCCAGGCCTGTGCACATATGAACAGTATTAACTGGACTCAGTGTATTAGTTTTCAAAAGACATGAAGTTGGGAGGAAAAGGGTTTGGGAAGATAAAGAGGGAGGAAGCCAGAATTTTGGCATCAATACTATCCTATTTCAGTGTATTACATGAAATTGTGAAGATTAATGAAAGATTTTAAAAAGTTACAGTTAGGTTATTTGCTAAATAGTCCTCTACTAATGACAGGAAACAGGATGATAGACAATCCTCACTCTTTATAAAATGACATATACTAATTCACCTCATAATCAGGGACATACAATTACAATCTGAGCATTCAAGTGTGCAATCTACCCTACATTTCCTGTGTGTACTGAATACCTGTGTGTTTCAGGTGTATTGATTGAAATAACAGCACTAGAGTTAGATCCAGATGTTGAGTTTACTAAGGATAGTTTTCATCATCATAGAGATTAATTTAGATTTAAGGTTTTAGGAATACCCAGGGGCAAGTCATTATTTCACCCATTCTGGTAGACTCTCCCTTGGACTGGTCTTAATTATCAGCCCCAATGTCAAGTACATAGTGGTGAATGAGATTTTGCTCATGCCCTGTGTACTCACGAGCTTTATACCTGCCCTAACATTATTTCCTTTAGTTTTATTCTAGTTTTAGTCAATCCCTCACTAAACATGAAGAACCCTCACTGTCAGAATTACCTGGCCCTTTATTTTACATTATTTGAAAGAAACCCACAAACATAAACCCCTGAGCTAAGTCTCAAAAGCCAATGTGCCAATAAAATTCTTCTAGAAAGATGACCAGCAACTTGTTTCTCTTATTGAGGAATATGGTGTCTTATGAGAGATCCCCTACCTTCAGCAGGGCAGTGGGAACAAGATCTAGGGAATGCATCATACCAGCCAAGAGGCACAAAACACAAGAATGAAAAGCTTCTTGACAGACATATGTTACCTTTTTCCCCTCAATTCACTGGCCAGGTAGGGGCAGAGATAACTTAATGGGAAACAGACAGGAGAGGATGCCTTAGGCAGTTTACAATTTCTCAAAACACTTGGAATCTTAGCAGAGGAAGACTTGATTGATTTAATTATCACTCAAGTGTAAAAAAGTTGGAACCCACTGGCATCATCCAAGCATGCAAAAGTACCTCCTGCTAAATAAAATTTATGCCATTGAGAAAGAATAGATCTGGAGGGATGAGAGAAAGCCACATAAGGACAATCTCCAAAGAGGAAAAAGGCATTCTTCTTATCCTATGCAATCACACAAAAATTAAATTCTATGGTCACAGCATGCAATATTTTGCTTTTTCCCTGTTTAGCACTGGAGGATGGGGCAAATATTTCCTCTGCCAAAAGATGCTTGATAAATGTGTCTTCCTGGTTAACTACAAATAAATATGCCCACCATATCCAAATGATTCTATACTGAATATTGTCCTGAAATTCTTATTTCTGTTATTAACATATAGTTCTTATTAAAATCACAAGTTTATGGATAACCCTATTTTGATTGATATTTTTAGAGGAAGAAATGACATTCCATACATATAGGAAGCAGAGAAGCCAGCATGTAATCCAAAAAGCCTGTTTATGGAGTCTGTCCCTGTATCAAAACCAGTTTCATGTACTGCCCCTGAATCACAGCATGACTAATAAAGAGGAATAGTTGCAGAATTAGAAAGGCCATGTAAGTAGCAACCATGGCAATGTAATGCATTGTGAAAAAAAACCTCCATTTACTCCAAGGTATTTCTAGAACAACAGTTACTAAGCGCAATCCTTACTAATCTAACTAATGTTGTATCCTACATGATTTAATCACATGAACTGAATCCCATAAGATTGCTTCTCAAACAAAGGACTGCAGGTTTAATCCCCATGCTTTTTGACTGGCACCTGGAGGCTCACAGAGATACAGCTAAATAAAAAAAGTAGGCAGTGTTCTCCTGTTAGGCAATACATGTGTTCTAAATAGCTCACCATCATTAAATAATTAGGCCTGGCAAAAGTTGTAATCCAGGTGGAATTGCTGATTCATGATCTGAATCTTGGGATGAGATGTCATATGATAACACTTTCTGTGATTAAAAAAAAACTGTATATAACCAAGATTATATTAAACAAGGTCTACCTAACCAAATGTTTTGTAGATAATTTGAGGATTTCCACAGAGCTAGCAGAATTGTTGTCAAATATGATTGGTTTATCTGTGTTATGAATCTGTGGGCTTTGGACAGTAACAAAACAAATGTCCCAATATGTTAAGTGAAAATGCCTACCAAAAAGAGATAGGTTTCTACCCTCCTTTTGGAATTGCAAACCAGATATTATGAAATGTCTTAAGTGGAAACCTAGCCTCATTCTTTTTTTGAAAAAAATATTTATTTAATAACCACATAATTTTTAGAAGAAGCATTTCATTACAACAGCATTGACATATTCAATAACAATTTCTAGAGCTAAGATGTATCTCTTTCAAAATTGTCTGTAAATTTTTAGGTTTGCAGTTGAATTAATACAGTTATACAATATTGTACTCAGTATAAACCCTGTAAGACATAAAACTAAATGAGGTTTTAACCTTTAAAAAAAGATATCCATTTCATTAATAAAATATACAGTTTCATACAGAAAAATTCGTTTTTAATGCAATTAACACAAAGATGTTTGCACATGTGTCTCTACTCTCTCGATATCTGATTATTACTAGTAACAACTGTTTACTTTCTGAGAAACTTGGCAACTGATCATGGATATAAAGTCATCAGGTAGATTTCAATGGCAACGTTTTTCACATCTACTAATTATTAAGGGGCAAATTTTTATGCTTTGAAGAATTATTATTTATAAATTTTTAAAAAAATTTAATAGCCACATGATTAGAAGAAGCATTTCATTACAGCTTTAACATAGTCAGTAACACATTCCAGAGCAAGGATGCTTCTCTTTCAAAAGTGGCTGTAAATTTTTAGGTTCACAGTTGAATTGATACATTTATACAATAGTGAACGCAGTATAAACTCTGTAAGATATAAAATTGAATGAGTTTTTACCCTTTCATGAAGATCTCCATTTCATTTTAAAATTTGCTGTGATCTCTTTAATCTCTGTGTATCTGATGATTACTAGTCACAGTCGGTTACACTCTGGTCCTTAGGACCTGAGTATGGATATAAAGTCATCAGGTAAATTTCGCTGGTAATGTTTATCGCCTCTACTATTTAACATAAAGTAAATTTTTATGCTTCTTCCTCAAATATGTCTTTTTTAAAAATTTGTTGATTTTTCTGTATGTATATCATACAGAACTTCCCACAAAATTTTATTTATCAATGTACCCACTTCCCAAATGGTACCCTCCCATAGCCTACCCCTCCCCACATACTGGGGTCCATATACTCTGTCATCTGTCTTACTGTCCATTTTGTTGTCAACGCCCCCAGCTATTCTCCACTGCTTGTCCATCTACTGAATACAGTCAGCCTATCTAGAGATCTTTGTTTTAGGAGAGTCAGCTGTTCCTCATCTAGCAGCAATCAGTTGTCATTATTCCTTTAGATAAGATTGGGGTCTGCTGTTCATTTTCCCAGTTCTATGCTGGGATACTGTTTGGGAGTCTCTAGCACCACCATGGCCAGTAACTTAAAGGAAGGTATCTCCTGTCTGGCATTGTTTCTTTTTATGTAGCCTTTAGCTATACATATGGACTCTTAAAAATTATGTTGACCCCATTAATCTTTGGTTATACTTTCCTTTTGGGTATTCAAAACCCTACAGTTGGCCTAGAAAAAACAATTTATTTTTACTCATAGGGTCATTTGAAGATCTATTCCTCAGGGGTAATATGGGCTTGGGAGGAGTCCCTAGCTCCTTTTAACAGTTCCATCTATGTGAAGATAATTCAAAGGTCCTGCTGGGTTTGCTTGGAAGCATGGAGGAAATGTGACCTCTGGACCCTCCTCTTTGTAGACTGGACACTGGTTCAGGTCCATCTGGTGGGGTCTCAATGGCCTCCTTCCTCAAGATACAGGTGACTCACCACAGTTACAGGACAAACCTGGAACTTAATCGACCTAGGAGTGCAAGGAGTGAAAACTGTCCTTTATGTCCCCCTGACCTAATTAATATAGGCCTCAAAGTATGGTTGTTGAACATCCGAGAAGGTTAGTTACACCAGTCTGGTACTTTTAGTTACCATATGCCATGTAGATAGAGCTTGGGCAAAGACCAAATGCTCTCAGATAAACCTTGCCTAGGCATATATTACATTCTTTGATCTGGTTGTATGTATAATTTGTCAGTAGGATGTTGGCCTAATAAGGTTCCCTCTGGTTTTCTAAAGCTATCTAGGCATTCTTTATCTTTCGCATTGTCTAACCCTTCCACCATGGTTCCCTATTGAAGGTCCCCCCATTTTTTCCATTTCCCTTAATAATACCTTTCTCCTATGGTCCCACCTCTCCTGAGCTCCTTCTTTCCCTTTATCCCCAAGGTTCCTTACAAAATCTTCCCTCCCCTGTCCCCTTAAAAAAAACCATTATTATCCATATCTCCCTATTAACGCCTGTTTTCTGCTGTTCCTCTCTTTCAGATTTTCTTTTCCTTTACTTCCCTGGTTCCTCTTCATTATCCTGGTTCCTGTAGTTATGTCTGGATATATATTTCCTTATAAGTATTTTGTGCTAGGATCCACATATGAGGGGAATATACACCATTTTTTTGTTTGTTTTTTGTTTTCTTTTTCTGAGTTTGTGTTACTTCACTTAGTATACAGTTTCTAGTTCCATTCATTTACCTGCAAATTTGATGATTGCACCGTTTTTTACTGCTGAGTAAAACTCCATCATATAAATGAATTACATTTTTTTTTATCCACTCATCAATTGAAGGACACTTAGGTTGCTTCCATCTCTTAGCTATTGTGAAAAGAGCAGCAACAAACATGGATGTACAAATGTCTCTGCAATAGGATGAGTTATTTGGGTATATGCCAAGGAGTGGTAAAACTGGGTCAAATGGTAGGTTCATTTGTAGTTTTTTAAGAGTTCTCTACACTGCTTTTCATAGGGATTTAACCAGTTTGCAGCCCCACCAGCAGTGGCTGAATGTTCGCCTTTCCCCACATCCTCTCCAACATTTGGTATCATTTGTTCTCTTGATCTTAGTCAGTCTGACTGGGGTAAGATGAAATCTTAAAAGTGGTTTTAATTTGCATTTCCCTAATTACTAGTGATGTTGAACACTTTTAAGATGCTTCTTAGCTATCTTTATTTCTTCTTTTGAGAACTCCCTGTTCAGCTCCTTAGCCAATCTTTTGAGTTACATCCTTTCTTGATACTTTGTTTTTTGGGATTATTATATATTCTGGATGTTAAACCTCTGTTGGACATGACACTGGTGAAGATTTTCTCCCATTCTGTGGGTTTTCACTTTCTTGGTTGCTTCTTTTGATGTACAGGAGCTTTTTAGTTTAATGACATCCCATTTGTTTATTCTTGTCCTTTTTTCCTGGGCAGTTGATGTCTGGTTTAAGAAAATCCTTTCCTACACCTATATCTAGTAGGTTATTGCCAATGTTTTCTTCCAACAGTCGCAGAGTTTCACGCTTCACATTGAAGTCTAGAGATGACTTTTGTGGAAGGTGAAAGATAGGAGTTTAGTTTCATTCTTCTACAGGTGGAGATCCAGTTTTACCAGCACTATTTGTTAAACATGCTGTCTTTCCTCCAATGAATGTTCTTGGCTCCTTTATCAAATATCAGGTGACTGAAATTGAATATACTCATATTTGGGTCTTCAATTTTCTTCCATTGATGTATTGGTCTATTTTTGTGCGAGGACCATGTTGTTTTTAAGAGTATAGCTCAGTAATACAGTTTAATATCCAGTATAGTAATCCCCCCAGCATTGCTTTTAGTGCTCAGGGTTGCTTTGGCTGACTGAGGTTTTTGTGCTTCCATATTAATCTTAGGAGGTTTTTTTCCAATTCTGTGAAAAATGTCATGGGGATTTTGATTGGCATTGCATTGAAACTATAAATGGCTTTTGGTAGGATGATCATTTTCACAGTGTGAATTCTTCTATTCCACAAGCATGGGAGGTCCTTCAATCTGATGTCTATCTCAATCTCATTCTTTAAGGAATTAAAATATACTTTGTAGAGGTTTTTAATGTTTTTCATCAAGTTTGTTCCAAGATATTTTATTTTATTTTAATTTTTGAGCTATTGTGAAGGAGAGTATTTCCATGTATTCTTTCTCTGATTGCTTGTTATTAGTATATAGAAAGGCTACAGACTTTTGTAGGTTAATTTTGTAAACTGCCCCTTACTGAATATGTTAATAATTTCTAGGAGTTTTCTGGTGGAATTTTTTCATTTCTTAGATATAATATCATATCATATGCAAAAAGGGTTAATTTGATCTCTTCTTTTCCAATTATAACTCCTTTAATATCTTTCTCTTGTCTTATTGATATTGTAAGAGTTTCAAGCACTATGTTAAAGAGGAGTGCAGATAGTGGACAGCCTTGTTTCATTCCTAAATTCAACAGTAATGCTTCCACTTTTTCTCCATTTAGAATGATGTTGGCTGTGAGCATGTTATATATGGCTTTAATTATGTTGAGATATCTTCCCTCCAGTCCAATTCCCTCTAGGACTTTGAGAATAAATGCATGTTGAATTTTGTCAAAGACCTCTGCATCTATTACGATGACCATGTGGTTCTTGTCTTTGAGACCACTTACAAGGATTATGACGTTTATTGACTTACGTATATTAAACCATCCCTCCATCTCTGGGATAAAGCTGACTTGATCATGGTAGATGACTTTTTTTGATGTGTGTCTGTATGTGGTTTTCAAGGATCCTGTTGAGAATTTTTGCATCTATGTTCATTAAGGATATAGTTTTATTTTTTGGCTGTATCTTTAACTGACTTTGGTATTAGAGTGATGCTGGCCTCATAGAAGGAATTTGGAAGTTCTCCCTCCATTTCTATCTGTTTGAATAACAAGTAGTATTAGATGTAGAACCTCTTTAAATGTCTGGTAGAATTCTGCTATAAATCCATCTGGTCCTGGGGTTTTTTTTAGTTGGGAGGTTTTATATTACTGTATCAATTTCCTTATGTGTTATGGGTCTGTTTAAGCTGTTAATCTCTTCTTGGTTTAGCTTTGGTGGTTCCCATGCATTTAGGTACCCGTCCATTTCCTTTAGGTTTTCAAATTTAGTAGCATATAGGTTTTTAAAGTATTCCCTTATAATATTCTGTATCTTTCTGGTGTCTGTTGTGATGTTTCCCTCTTATCTCTGGTTTTGTTGATTTGGAGGTGCTCTTTCCTTCTTTTGGTTAACTGGGCTAGTGGCCTACCAATCTTGTTTATCTTCTCAAAGAACCAGCTCTTGAATTCGTTGATTCTTTGTATTGTTTCTTTGTTTCTATTTCATTAATTTCTGCTTTGATTTTTGTTATTTCTTCTTGCCTATTAGGATTGGGTTTCATTTGCTGTTGTTTCTCAAGTGTCCTGAGTTGCAAGGTTAAGTCATTTATTTGTGGTCTTTCTGATTTTTTTAATGTAGGCACTTAGAGCTATAAACTTCCCTCTAGGGACCTCTTTCAGAGGTTTTGTTGTATTGTATTGTATTGTCCTTCTCATTTAGTTCCAGTAATACTTTTATTTCTTTCTTAATTTCTCCTTTCACCCATTTATCATTCAGGAGTGTGTTGTTTAATCTCCACATTTTATGTAGTTACTGGGGATTCTTCCCGTGTTGATTTTAAGCTTTATTGCATTGTGGTCTGAGAGATTCCATGTAATTATTTCAATCTTTTTGTATTTGTTGAGGTTTGTTTGTGCCCCAATACATGGTCGATTTTGGAGAAGGTTCTGTGGGGCACTGAATAGAAAGTATATTCTTTGGTGCTTGGGTGGAATATTCGGTAGATGTCAGTTAGGTCCATTTGATATATGGTATTGTTTAATTCAGATGTCTCTTTGTTGATTGTCTCTCCTGTTGACCTAACTAATGGTGATAACGGGGTATTGAAGTGCTCTACTATTAATGAGTTGGGATTAATCTGGGTCTTAGTGTCCTGTAGTACTGTTTTTATGAAGTTGGATGCACTAGAGTTTGGTGAATATATGGTCATGATTGTAATATTTTCTTGGTTTATTCTTTCTTTGATCAGAATGAACTGGCTTTCTTGTCATTTCAGATTAGTTTTAGTTTAAAGTGTAATTTATCATATATTAGAATTGCAATGTCTGCTTTTTCTTAGTATAATTCACTTGGTATATTTTTTCCATCTTTTCACCTTAAGGTGAAAGATAAGTTTCTTGTGGACAACACAAAGGTGGGTTTTGTTTGTTAATCCATTCAACTAGTCTGTATCTTTTGACTGGGGAGTTCAATCCATTGATATTTAAAGTTATTAATGAAAGATGTGTATTGAATCCTGTCATTTTTATTTGTGTTCACATTCTTGATATAGCTGTGTATTTACACAGGTATGCCTTCATCAAATTTCTTTCCATCACCCCTTGTGTATAGTCATTCCGTTCTTCATCTGTTTGTATTGCTTCAAGAGTTCTCTGAAGGGCTGGTTTAGTGGACATCAATTCTTTCAGCCTATTTATGTCATGGAAGATTTTTCTTTCCCCTCCAACTGTGATAGACATTTTGGCTGGGTAAAGTAATCTGGGTTGGCATCTGTGGTCATTTAGAGCTGGAAATATTTCGGTCCAGGCTTTTCTGGCTTTTATAGTTTGTACTGAAAAGTCAGCTGTAATCCTAATGGGTTTTCCTTTATATGTGACTTGCTGTTTTACTTTTGCAGCTTTTAATATTGCCTTTTTGTTCTGAACGTTGTTTAGTGTTTTTACTATGATGTACCATGGAGAATTTCTTTTCTGGTCCTGTCTGTTTGGTGTTCTATATGCTTCTTGTATTTGCATGGTCATGTCGTTTTTTAATTTTCAGAAATTTTCTTCTACAATGCTGTTGAAGATAGGTTCCATACTATTATCTTGGGATTCTTCTCCTTCCTGTATGCCTATGATTTGTAAGTTTGTTTTTATGGTGTCACACAATTCTTGCATATTCCATTATTGTTATTTTTAAAATTTTTCATAATCTTTGCTTGAGTGGTTTAATTTCTCCACTTTATCTTCCAGTCTTCATAGACTGTTTTCCATTTCATTCATCCTATTGGTAAGGCTTTCTCCTGTTGTCTCTAATTGGCTTATTGAGTATTTCACTTCCTTCTTCATTTCAGCCTGAGTATTCTTCAATATTTCTAATTCTTTTCTGCATTCATTAAGAAGTTTATCCCTATCTTCCTTCAGTTCTTTGATTTCTTTTTTTGTGTGTTCTTTAAATTCATTGAATTATCATCATGTATCATGTTTATAACTGTTCTTTTGAGTTCTATGTCCTGTGTTATCTCCAGGGAATTCTCATTGTACTCCTATAGAGGACTATTGGTACTTGGTGGGGATATATTATTTTGGTTTTTCATGTTATTGTTTTTTCTTTGTGACTTTGACATCTGAATTTCCCTCATATTTTCTGATTCTTGTGTGGGACTCAATCCTTCCTTTATTGAGTAAACTTCTTTTTGTAAACTTTATATGCCTTTGTGGTTTACTTGTTGGGCATGAAAACTTGTTGGTCTAGGCTTCAGGTTCTCTCTTTTCATTTTACATTGGAGTGGCCTAATTGCTTTTATCTTCAGGAGTTCCCACAGAGGCCCAAGCGAGATGTGGCTCAGATAACATTAGGTTTTCTCCTAAGGTATGGTTCCCTCCAGGAAAGATGCTGCCCTCAAGAATTTGGGGCCTGGGCTGGCAGGGGAGAAAGACCCAGGATAGATGCTGGTCTCAGGAAGCTGGTGTGGCTGTTCCACCCAGGGAAGTAAAGGGAGGTGAGGGCAGGACCAGTCCTGGAGGATTCCTGGGGGCTGCAGGGAGAAAATGGGTTGATCCCAATGCAAAGGATTAGGAAACAGTGGAGGCTTTGGTTCGAGAGGTTAGCCCTGGTGTCTGGGGTGCTAAGACAAGAAATGGGCCTTACCCAGCCTAGGGGGAGAGACTTGGAGGGAGGACTTGGGAAGGTAATAGAGGCTTGGGGAGTCAAGGCATGCTGGACTTACCCAGAGAAGGTGCTTGTACCAGGACACTGAAGGCTGTGCAGCCAAGGAAGCAAAGTGATATGAGGATGGGACGTGGTCCTGAGGGCTCCTGGGGACCAGGAAAGGTGCAGACACAAGGATGCCCAGAGGCTATTCAGCCCAGGGAAGTAAAGGGAGGTGAGGGCAGGACCAGGCTCAGAGGGTTCCTGGGGATGGTAGGGAGGAACTGGTTTGGTCTGATGCAGTGGATCAGGAATCTTTGGTGGCTCTGGGCCAAGAAGTTGGCCCTGGTTTCTGGGGTGCCAAGACAAGAAATGGGCCTGTACCCAGCCTAGGAGGAGAGACTTGGGGTGGGCAGTGCCTAGGAGGGTGAAAGAGGCTGGGGGAGTCAAGGTGCACTGGGCATGCTGGACTTACCCAGCGAAGGTGCTGGGACCTAGCCTCATTCTTAGTTAGTGTAAATGAGTATTATTTTACTGGAAACCAAGACTAATAACATTCACTCTTAGGAATCAAAGATATTTCATAGCTGTTGTAAAGGACTGTCCTCTGACAGACACCATCTTCCCAAGCTTGGCTGTGTCCACTTCTTCGCCAAAAATCTTCACAGCTGAGCTTGTTAACTACTTACAGGCCTCAGAAGGGAGGGGCAGGGAAACCTTCCCTGAGAGTACAACCACACTTCCCAACCCACTGGTGATTAGGCTCTATTGCAATTGGCCAGGGGGAGGGTAGAGTATATAGACTGGGCAAAACTGGGGTAGGATCTTTCTCAACAATTTATGAGGTGATGGGAAAGCTATCACCAATGGTTGGGGGAAGACTTTCAGTGGGGCCTTAGGTGGGGATCAACCACATTCCTCTAAGTAAACCCTCCACCCACTGCTCTGTAAGCAAATCCAATAAACTCACTGGCTTCCCCTCCAGACTTTAGTTTGGTGGAATTGTATCTTGTTTTGTCTTTGGGATCAAGGAAAAAGGGGAACAGATATTGTTTACAACCTCCACAAATAATTTTAGCAACAATAACCATGGCTTCATAAAACATTGTCCCCAGATACATTGAAGGCCCAAATTTAAATACTATACAGTATCTTTAACCACCAACAAAGAAGAAAATGTTGATGGTGCTGAATTCATTTTTTTTTTATAAAAAAAGTTAATGTCTGAAGAAAGAGTAACCACATCAAGTCTCAACAAGGTCTCTGTACACTCACTTATCAGCTAAAATAAAACCACAGTGACCAAGAAAATATTATAGTCATATTTATTTGGAACTATGAAAAACTAGCAATGTGTCTAAGATTTCTTGTTTATCCTTCAAACAGTAAATTGTGGAATACATTGCAGCAATTCATATAACTAAATTATAACACAGCTGATGGTGTAATATTTACAAGGGAAAGAATATCTTCTTAATGTTTTTTCAAGAAGGCTTGAGGGGAACCAAGGGTGGGAAGTGTATTAATTAGGCACAATTTCTCTGGATTTCAGGTAAAATTTTCTCACACAAGGTAGACAATGGCATGTGTAAATATATACTGGAAGTTGTCTCACTCTACAAATGACCTCAATTCATGCTAAAAATCCAAATACAATATCAATATTTCCACTTACCTTCAAAATGATATCAGTAAAGTGATTCGTATGTTTGTAAAATAGTATTTCACTGGAAGTCAGCAACACTAGTGATGCTTATTAAATTCTTTGTCCCTCTAAATTGACTTTTCTAAGTAATTCATTCATCAATGGGACCAGAGTTGAGCACAATTGAGATTGACATGATGCAAGTGACTCTGCCCATGAGATGTGTAAAAACTCCCTGGAAGTAGGTAATTGAGTTGAAAAATATAATGACTACATGTTCACAAAGATAAAAATTATTGATAACATCATTAAAACAACCAGCTGATTCTTCAGGAAAAAATAACTAGAATTTTTGAAGCTGCAATACTAAATCATTTAGCTTCAAATTTCTTTTTGGAAACTTGAACAATTTATACACCTTGTTAAAGATATCATCTTCTCTCTATATAAAACTCTCATATTTGGGGCAAACAATTTTAACAGCTCAATAGTTCTTCAGCAGCTGTCCTTTGAAATAGGACAACTTTATTTGGAAGTGGCTGAAGGTACACACTGGATAAAACTTTCTAAAATGGAGTTTATTTCCTGAAAATGAAACGAAGCATCATAAATGGTACAGTTACTGGAATAGCATTATAAACTTTTATCACTAGATACACAGAATCATTACCTACCTTGTGTTGCTGGTGGTTATTAAGTTAGATTAGGGAACAAGAGATGGCCATTGCAGTGACAACCAGAAGTTAGAATGTGACATACAATACACTTTCCTTTCAGGCACACCTAGCACTTGAAACCTCATGCAAAGAAACAAAATATAATTTGAGAAGTTTGTTGTATCATTGTTTGCATTTTGAATGGCCCTCATCTTAAAACATCAGACTAATTTAGCAAATTTACCCTCATATATCTTATTTTAAACAAGACTTACACCAGTTGTGAAGGTTTATTAAAGGTAGATGCACCATGATGTGAACTGGGCATTCCACCCAGTATTGGGGCAGTTGATGGCCTGAATTACCCATGAGGATCTCCTGAGAAAAATCTATGGGACTTATGTCTGTATCACCAAAATGAATATATAGCAGCCAAAGTAACCCTCACATAAACATTGGTCTGGATTATTTTGCTAATTAAACAACATTTCTGCTGTTGAAATCAAATTTTAGTGTTATACATTTTAATGTGTAAGTTTTCACCAAACTGAAACACTAATTTGTGATCTCCATCGTATTATAATGCAC
>NW_008352267.1:5621458-5631740 GCF_000622305.1 Nannospalax galili | reverse complement strand
TAGCCTATGATTTTGACTACTTTATTTAACAAGCCATCCCATATTAAACATGGCATAAATTGTTTTACATATGACAAGCGTGTTTCTTCCAATCATTTTTTTATTTTTAATAAAGTCCCCTCTGTTATAATTCAAATAATAAGCTGGTCATTTTCAGTGTCCATGTAAACTCTTCTTTAGCTTATTAAGTTATCTATTATATTATCTTTATATGTATGAGTATTATGCCTGTGTCATGCAGTGCCTGAGGAGGTCAGAAGAGAGCATCAGATCCCCTGGAACTGTAGTCACAGGTGGTTGTTAACTGCTATATAGGTGCTGGGATTTGAACCCAGGCCTCCTGCAAGAGCAACCAGTATTCTTAACTGCTGAACCATCTCTCCAGCCCCTTGTCTCCCCTTGTACTGAAACCCTGATGATTGAAACAATGACTTTGCATATACTAGACAGCACTCAGCAACTAAGCAATATCCCCATTTCAAGGTCACTTTTATTTTTAATTTTAATATTATTTAATTTTGAGAGCTTTTCTCCATAAGTTGCTCACCTTTTCCATTAATTGATTATGTTGCCCAGGCTTGCCTTGAACTTGATATCTTCCTGCCTCATCCTCTTGAGTAGCTAGGTGAAATTACAAACAACTGAATAAGCCCAATTACTTATACTCTTTTACATATTGAACTCATTCTTGAATCATTGCCAGAATCTAACTCTCAAAATAATTTAATTATTTCCACTTGATCACATTTTATTCAGCTTTAAATAGACCATAGTATGTATCTAACCATAGCTCCTCGATTCTAGGATAGATGTTTTATCACATTAAAATGTTTCTGAGATTGGATGAATCCTAAAATTGATTGTATCATTTAAATGCTACTAAAGAGCAGCCATTAGATATGACTGTCATTTCCTGTACAAGTAGACTGGGTGGAATGCCAGGGAGGTCAGACAGTCACAGTGGACTTGTCAATATATGAGTCAGCAAAACTACTTAAGGATACCCAAATACATTAGAAGCATGGTTGTCCTATTTAGACTTTCTGAAAAATTTATGCCTGTGATGATGTCAATATTTACATAGTTGGAGGAAGTGGCTTGAATGAAGATCTCAGAAACTAGAATAAAGCAATAGTTTAAGATATAATCCGTTATAGTAACTTTAATATATTGAGAACAATATTGTTAGAAACATGTTAGCATGGACAGTAACAAACAGAAAAATATAATTTCCAGTATATATTTTTATCGAATTTTTGTGCATTTCACATAATAAATCTTAATCATATTTAGACTACTCCCCTGTCTTCACCCCCATAGTCCATCTATCAGAATTCATGCATTCTGTCATAAATGTTAAAGACTATCAGAGTCAAGTTGTCCTCAGATGTCCCTTGGTATGAGTACATTCACTGGCACCTGTTCAGTCTATTTTGTGTCACTCCCTTGAAGAAGACCAATAATCCCTCACCCTGCAGTGATCAGCTGTCAATTGTTCCTCAGCTAAGGTTGGACCTCCTGCCCATTTACCCTGTACTATGCTGGGTTCTTTTCTAATTGAGTGTGCATCCTTGTGCATACTGTCAACATTGCTGTAAACTCTTACAAGCAAATTCCCAGAAGCCTGGAAAACTCTGTTTCCTTATGACCATGAACAACTCCTGGCTCTTACAGTCTTTCCACCCCCCTCTTCCACAGTGGTCTCTGAACCCTTGGTGTATGAGGTTTAATATAAGAGTCCTACCCAGGGACATACATCTGCTTTAAAGCTGGGGTCAGATCTTTGAGTAATTTTCTCCCTTAACAACTTGCATAGTATCCTCTGAATCAATGAGAGCTAATTTTTAGTGAGGAGGCTTCCAGGTCAGCTCGAGCCCATTCTTCCATTCCTGCGAACAGAAGAAATTGAGAGACTCTAAAACAAATGATATTCTAGGGAAACTTTTAAAATATGATTTATTATTATTTTATTTTTATACAAAATGTGATATTTGATAAAGTATGTTTAATTAAATTAATATGGATAACTTTTAAAATAAGTATAAACTACTTTAAATAATGTGAAATAAGTTATAATTTTAGTGAAAAGATGCTTTTTTATGGTATAATACAAAACAACGGTGCATCTTATAGTGATGTACACATCAAATGATGATGTATATATACAGTTACTTCACATTTGATATTTGCCCTCCCTGGCTCCTGAAGGATTGCGGGTTTAGTCTTAAACATATCTGTGGTTAACAAAATATTTGTTAAACATATGTATTTATATGACATATTTATAATACATATTTAATAATTTAGTAAAACATGATTTTAAAATGCTCTAACTCTTGTTTTATATATATATACATATTTTAATGCCAAAAGAGGAAATTAAATTTAATTATGTTCTTCAAGGTTTTTTCTTGGTTTTCTGTTAGTACAAAAAAAATTCTTAAAGGGATGGAGATATGGCTCAGCAATTAAGAGTATTGCCTGCTCTTGCAAAGGACCCAGATTTCCAGCACCCACATAGCAGTTAATAACCATTTGTAACTCCCGTTTCAGAGGATCCGATGCCTTCTTCTGACCTCTGCAGGGACAGCATGAGATGGGTGCATGCATGCAAACAATACACTCATACAAATAAAATAACAAAATACTAAATAAAAAAAATACTTAAGAATATCAAATTATAATAATAATAATAATAACAAAGCATTCACTTTTATTCAGAGTTTCCAGTCCCTGTTCACCCTGGAGCAGAACATGTGGAAAAGAGAACACAGTAGCTTACCTCATGGTGTGTAACTTTGTGTGACCTTATTCCTGTTGAGACAAATATCTACTAAACATAGAGAGGGGATTACTGACAGATCAAGGTTAGGATAACATGAAAGTCCAACTTGTTGAACCAATGAATTTTATTGGTGTTACATAAAGAAACAAGAAAGCTTCATAGCCCAAAAGCGCACCCCCCCTCAGTTTTTATGGTGGCCCACAAAAGCTGGAAAACTGGAGCTCATTGCACAACTTGCAGGCAGCTCAACAGTTCAGAGAGCATCTCTCCTGGGCAGCTCAGTTTGTATGATGCTCTTCTAGCCAGCCTGGCTAATCTGCCTCTCTTGGGAAGCTTCTCTTCCAGGCAACTCATTTTGCCAGAGTTTCAGACATCCTTATTGCTTCAGAGAGAGTGGACTAATGTTTGTGGTCTGTTTCAAGGACTAACTGAAGTTTCTGAGCTGCTTATTACCTGAGTCTTAAGAAACCTCCCCTTAGAACATCCCGAGTCTCAAGGAACTTTGTTTGGGGATGGAATGTTTCACCTCCCTTTAGAACATCCAGTCCTTTTTATTTTCCCCCTTTGTTAGTTAAATACTGCAACACTGATTTAATCAGTATAAAACTGAAAGAGCTTTAGATTTGTAATAAAAATCCAAATTTAAGGAAGGCCAAACTTGAAAATAGCAGCCAAGTCTTCAGGAAAGTTTGGGGTAGAGGGTGAGTGAACAGGCACACTGGAACTGTGGGGACAGGGAATTGACCACTGTCAAACCAATGTAAGTTGCTTGGTTTCTCATGGAAAACATTTCATACATGTGTTCCTTTGGTGATATTATAACATTATATTGCAGTTACTCCAATATCTGTCCCATGGTAAAACTAGATGATTTTCAAATACTTTCTACAGCTCCACAATAATCTACCAGTGTCTCTTCTGCATTTCATCTCTGAATCAGTCTTTGAGCATGTCAATGGACTGTCAGCTGACCTTAATGATGAAAGTGTTGGTAGCTTCGAAATGTCTTCTGAACATCTTGGGAGATTCACCAGGGATAGACTCTATTTTGACACAGACTTCTTGTCCTTTCTTTTTGCAACATCTACTTGCTTATGGTTTATTTCAATATTTGTTGCAGAACATCCTGAGTCTTAAGGACCTTCCCACCTAGATAGAATGTTTTGTGTCAGAGAAAATTGCTGTTATTCAACAACAGGAGAGAGAGAGAGAGAGAGAGAGAGAGAGAGAGAGAGAGAGAGAGAGAGAAAAACATGGGGTCTCAAAACATACTTTGTGGGTGATGACCTAACTTGCTGCTTCTACGTCTTACACCACAAAATTTCCACCACTTTACCATAACACTTTATAATAATACAGAGGAAAACAGTCCTTTGACAAATGTGCTTCTTGGAGAAACTTGGATTTCAAACCATAAGAGGTTTTGAGAGCCAGCCAAGAAACAGATTTAAAAGACTTTTATGTAAGTAGTAAAACAAGGTCTGTTTGATTGTCAAAGTACTTAAAAATCTGTGTAATTTTAGTAATGGAAATTTATCAAGCCTAATTTTTGAACTCAGGAAAAAAGATCTTTTTTAGATGCTTTGGAAAGAGTCAGGAAAAATAGGATAAAACCAGAAGCTTACTGAATAAAATGAAATTTTAAAATATAATATCAAATAGAGAGAATGAGACTACTGGATGGAGGAAATTGAATGCCACTCTTTTTAAATTTGAATTTCAATTTCAATTTAAAGTAAGAAGCAAGAAATTCTGGTTGCTTTTCAGGGTTGTTGTCTTTCCAGAACTCATGACGTAAACAATACTGAGAGGACACATGATATCCATCAATAAAAAGAAAGCACAGATATTCTAAAGCTTGATATTTGATAGATTCATTTTATGAGGTTTCTCACATCTGGAAAGATGAAAATATTTTCTAAAAAACATTTTTTGCCATATGCTCTTGAATGTAACTGTTTTCTATAAATCTACTAACTCTTGTTGGAAAGTATTGAAACACGTGAAATTCAATTTTAGAATCTATTTGGGAAAATATAAAAACAAGTACAAATAAAATCATAAAATATAACTATGTCTTTCTTTCAGAAAGCATTTTGTTACCCTTGTAATTTCTGCTACTGGTTTTGACCTAAAAGTTGAAGAGCCAAATATTAGTTGATGGTGAATTTAGTCTTTTGGAATGGACTTTGGAAATGAAAGTACGCCACATTCTTTGGCCTAGAGATAGAGTCCCTTGATGCTTTCTACTGAGGCTTAACTATTAACTCATGTAATTAGATAATATCACAAGCTCCCATAAATTACTGGTAAGGGAAAAACAACAACAAAAAAACAGATAAATAATCTTAAATCGGTGCAGCTTTAAAAGATAAATATTGTAAGAAATTAATAACTTATTGGCTGAAAGTTTTAAATGGATTTTTAAGTACTTGAATTTTGAACATTTTTACATTTTCCAAAGTAATAAATTAGCTTAACTTCAAACTAAAAGCAACTTATATAGAACAGCAATTGTCTGTTCTGCTCTCTCTACTGTTGATTCTTCTCCTTTGATAATGGCTTTTGATGTGTTTTCATTTGTAATGAAAGGTAGTTGAAAGAATTGCACAGTTGATCTAAATCTACCTACTTTATACAGTAACTCTTTATTATAATAGAGTTATTAATATACTCTATTTGTATATATGACAATAGTAGCAGAAATGTTACATTTATAGTAATAAAAGTAAATACGTAGCAATAAAAGCAAACTAACAGAAATACAAATTGCATTGCAAATATTTGAAGAGGTAAGGTGACATTTTTCTCCAAATGATCACAACACTTCAAATAGTGAAATCAAACGTTCTGAAAAAATACCAGACAATGATTCCACATTGTTAGCAAAAATAGTTAATGATTTCAAAGAGGACATTAAAAAGCAGATGAGCTCAATCCAGGACTAAGAAAAGAACTGAAGCCACATTGAAGAAAATATTGCCAAAATGTATGAGAAATTCAACAGTGTAAGTGAAATAAGCACACAAAAGGGAGAGAATTTAGTAAAGAAAAACAATATTTTGCCTTATTTGAGAATTTTATTCATGACTGAGTAACATACTTAGGTTCATGTCTGCACATATAACAATAATAATAAAAAAAAACTCACAAAAATTTTTTGAATGAAATGGCAATAATGGAAAGCAAAACGTCAATTAAGCAAAACAAAGCAAAGAAACAAGCAAAAACATTGGAAAATAACAATAGGCTCAATCCACCAGAAGAGAAAATGTCAGAGAAAGAACCACTCTTTAAGATAACTGACTCACACTTACTGAAAAATCATCAGTTATTCATAGCTCTTGAATTAGGTGTGAGAGCTTCAGAAAAGGAGGGCAAAAAGGCACAGGAGATTTAGAGATGTGAAAACATATCTGAAAGGACTCAAGGGGAGCTACAGGGATGAATATGACCATAGTGTATTGAATGAAAACCGCAAAGAATTAAAAACATTTACAAAAGGTAATATCGTACAGAAAAGGAGGTAAGACAGTTTCAACCATGACAGCACAGGATAGAATACATTTCATTAGATGAGTAGATCAATGCAGAGGAGCTAAAAAAGTATCCATTATCCAGAAAAACCACTGACATATAATCACAGGCATTAGAGAGCATCTTTCAATGGTAATCTTAAACGCAAATGGACATGCTACATTAACAAAGAGATGTAGACTGAGTAACTGTATTTAAAAACTTGATCCAACTCTCTGTTGTCTTCAAGAAATCATTATATTATTGATAAACATATCAACAGAGTTAATGTCAAAGATCACAGTCAGTCTGTCAGGCAACTGGAAGCTGAAAACAAACTGGTATAGTTAGAAGAGATGAAGATGGTCCTCTATACTAATAAAAGCAACAATTCATCAATAAGAAATAACAATTAGAAATAAGTGCTAGGGTTCTCAGTTTCATAAAACAAACATTATATGGTGTGGTCCTGAAACAACATTAGGTGACTTTGGTACTCCAGTATGATTTTTAGATAGATTGTTTACATAAAGAAATCAACAAAGAAAAGTTAGCTTTAAACTACACTACAGAGTGAGTGGTCCTCCCAAATAGCTACATGTTTCATCCAGTTGAAATAGAATAAACATATCACCAACAGCTAATAGGTCACAAAATTAGTCTTAATAAATAAAAAAAGAATCAGAAAGTTTTTTTCACAAGCAAAATGGGAGGATATGAAAGTTTTTAATAGAATACATAGAATCATTAGGGAATGTTATGAAACTTTGTATTATGAAACACTGGAAAATTCAGAAAAATAGTAGATAAACTCCCAAACACATAGGGTCTCCCTAGATTAAAGCAAAAAGATATAAGCAACTTTACAGACTCATAACAAATAATGAGATTTGGGTGGCCATAAAAATGCTCTCTACAAAGAAAAGCCCAGGAACATAAATATGCAATTTATTTGAAGAAGTTTAGCAGAACTTTATGTAACAGCTAACACTGATCCTCTTCAAACTTTCCACAGAACAGAAAGGGAAGAAATATCATGAAGTTCATTGTAGGAAATCAGTTTTATCATAGCACCAAAATTAGATTAAGTACATATGGAACAGAGAAAACTATAACTTTCCTTAATAAACATTGTTGCTAAAATTCCTTCTGGGAGGCTCTAACAAAGTCTGGTCTCCTTGTCCCTTGGTCCCTACAGCAAACAGAGGACTAATTTCTCCAAACTGCAGCCTGGGAAATCAGAGTTTATTAGACTTTCTTACAGAGCAGGAGTGTGGGTGCTCCCCACTAGACTGCACTGGAAAGTCTTCCATTCAGTTGCTGATATGACCTCTTCACAGCTACAAAAAGTGGTGAGAGCCCCTCCCTTTCAGCTTCCTCCAGTTAGGTACCCTTAATCCTTCCCAACTGATTGGTTGGGAGATGTGGCTGAGTCTTTCTGCTCCTTTTTTACAGAGTATCAACAGTCAGGTTTGTTTGTGATGAACTAAAACAAGTGGGTGTAACCAAGCTTCAGAAGAAGGCATCTGATATCCATAGTCTTTTAGAGGACAGTCTATGACAGCAACATAGATGCAAATATTTTAAATAAAATCTTTGAAAATAGCTTTGAATAACACATTAGGAAGATCAGACACCATGATCAAGTAGGTCTCTAAGAATGCAAGCTTTCCATGCAAATAAAAAACAATGTAATGAATAGACGAATAAACTTTTGGAAATAAAACATGGAAACATCTCAATAAACATATAAAAGGCCTTTTAGAAAGTTCAACATGTCTTCTTGATAAAAGCCTTCAAGAAATTAGCAGGAGAAGGAATCTATCTCATCATAATAATTGCTATGCATGATAAACATACTTCCAATACTGTACTAAATGAAGGGAAGATAATTTCTTCTAGATCAGGAATGAGGAAAGCATGTTCATTCTCACTGGTTTTATTTAATACAATGTTTGGATTCTTACTGCTAAAGCAGTAAGAAAAGAGGAAGGGAAACAGACACCAATAGGAAAAAAAGAAATCAAAGTATATGTATTATCAATTGACATGATCCTGTACTTAAAAACCACTAATGGCTTTACCAGAAAAGTCTTAGATATGATAAACACTTTCCTCACAGTATAGCAAGATATTGAATCAATGTAGTGTCTTTATATTTCAATTGTGAGCTAGCCAGAGAAGAAATTTGGAATAAAATTCCATTCAGAGTAGCTTAAATGAAACACAAACACATGGTAATGAACCTAGCATGGGGGTGAAAGACCTGAACAAGAGGAACTTAACAAGAAAAACTGAAGAACACTGAAGAAAGATGACACTGAAAGTTAGAACTTCCCATGGTTATGGTTTCTTAAAATCAATATTATAAAAATGGATATAGTACCCAAAGCAATCTACAGATTAAATGATACAAAAAAGTCCAATTATGTTCTTGAAAGAAATAGAAAGTGCAATCCTAAAATATATATGGAAGCACAAAGACCTGAGCAAGCACAGCAATCTTAAGCAGAAAGCAATTCTGGGTAAGTTATAATCCTTGATCCCAAATTGTAATACAGAGCCACAGCAAGAAAAGCAACAAACTGCTGGCATTAAAGTATCAATATATATATCCATGTAATAAGATTGGTGGCTCAGATATAAACCCAAAGAGCTACAACCACTTAATTTTGATAAATGTGTCAAAAGCATTTAATGGAAAAGAGAAAACCTCCTCAAAAAATGGTGATGGAAAATTGGATGTTTCAAGGAAGAATGAAATGATGTTGCATCTCTCACCTTGAACAACAAAAAGTCAATTCAAAATGGATCTAAGTCCTAACGAAAGATATGAAATTATGAAAAGCTATAGGGAAATGGTGCAAATTATAACCATAGACAAGGACTGTCTTAAAAAGACTCATAGCAGAGGAGATAAAGCCAAGAATTTACAACTTTTCACAAAATTGAAAATCTTTCATACAACAAATGAAACAACCAGCAGAATGAAGACAGCCTAGAAAACATGATGAATAACTTTTCTAACTATGCATCAGACAGGTAGTTAACATTTAATATTCATTAAGAACTACAAAATCACCACCAAACTCTAAGATCATCCAATACTAAATGAGCAAATGAAAATAATAGACAGTTTGAAAAGAAGAAATGCATAATAAATACTTGAAAAAGTGCTCAACGTTCATAGTCAGCAGGGAATTGCAAGTTTAAAACTGCTTTGAAAATCCACCTCATCCTAGGCAGAATTACTGTCATGAAGAAAAATGACAAATAATATTTGGAAAGACTCAAGAAAAGTTCAAGCCTTATTAATTACTGGTGGGAATGGAAACTAGCAAGGGCCCTATGGAAGCCATTTGGAGAACCCTTAAAAAATGGGTTAGTCTAAGGGAGGGGGGAGGGAAGGGTGTATGAGGAACCTAGGGAATAAGAGAAAGAAGAAGCTCAACAGAGGTAGGATCATAAGAGCAAGGGTATTAGTAAGGAAGAAAGGGGGGGAAGTGGGGGCACCTTAAGTGGGAAAACCATGATAGAGGGTGAGACGATACAAGAGAGAAACAATGCCTAGCTAGTCACGAAAACCAGAGGGAACCATATTATTCCTACATTCTACTGACAAATTATACATAACAGATCAAGAAATATACCTCTAGATAAGGTTTATTTGAGACCAACTGGTCATTACCAAAGATTTATCTGCATGACACACAGTAACGAAAAATGCCAGAATGGTGGAACGAACCTTCTTGGATGTTTAACAGACATACCTTGAGATCTATACTAATTGGGTCAGAGGGACACAAAGGACACTTTTTGCTCCTTGCCCTCCTAGGTCAATTAGTTCCCAGGGACTATGAGTATCTCGCAAAACGTCCTGTAAATGTGGTGGGTCATCTGACCTCTTGATCAAAGAGGCCAAGGAGACCCCACCAGATGGACTTGAACCAGTGTCCAGTCTATAAAGAGGAGGGTCAACAC
>NW_008352267.1:5611281-5621280 GCF_000622305.1 Nannospalax galili | reverse complement strand
CAGACAGGCAATACCTTCAGTCGAGTTGTTGGCCAGGATAGATAAAGGCTCTTCCAGATAGTAACTCAACATACTACTGGAAAAAATGAACAGTAGACCCCAATTCTATCCAAAGGAATACTGACAATGGATTGCCGTAGATGAGGAACAGCTGACCCTCCTGGAACAGGGACCTCTGGCTGACTAGAATTACCAGAAGGGCAGACAGGGGGAATGGATGAGGGTGCTGACAACACAGTGGACAGTGACAGGGATGGCAGAGTATGGAGCCTCTAGTGGGAGAGGAAGGCTGTCTATCTGATGAGTTTGTAATCATGCTCAGATGCCGAGGAGCTCAGAAGGTGGGCGACTGTGACCAGTGATAGTCATATATATAGAGATTAGAAATGCATGTGAAAACATCTCAATGTTAATTGCCTTAAAATGAATTTCTCTGCATGAAACTGTTTATTTTAACAATGAAGTGGAGATCTTTTTTAAACGTTAAAACTTCATTTAATTTTATGTCTTATAGAGTTTATAATGAGTAAAAGACTGTACAAGCATAATAATTCATCTGTAAACCTAAAAATATACAGCCAATTTTGAAAGAGATATACCCTAGCTCAGAAAAATGTTATTGAATAGGTTAATGCTGTTGTAATGAAATGCTTCTTCTAATAAAAAAAAATTACAATATATGCTACCAAAAAAAAAAAAAAAAAACAAGACAGAGCTATTATATGGTGCAACTATGCCATGCCAGGTCTGTGCCTGAAGAACACTTAATTAATATACCACAAAGTTACTTGCCCATTCATATTTTAATGTATTATTGACAAAAGCTAAACAAAGGGAAAAAGGGGCTGGAGAGATGGCTCAGTGGGTAAGAACACTGGTTGTTCTTGCAGAAGACCCAGGTTTGAATCCTAGCACCCATGTTGCAGCTAACAACTGTCTGTAATTCCAGTCCCAGGGCATCTGACAGCCTCTTTTGACCCCCGCAGGCATGCATAACATGGGTACACTTACCTACCTGTAGGCAATACAGGCATACAAAGAAAATAAAAATAATAAATAATATTTTTTAAAAGGAAAAAGGAAAAAAAAGGGAACAAGCCTACATGTCCATCAATAGGTCAATGGATTAAGAAAATGTGGTACATATATAATAAAATTTCAATTGGTCCAAAAGCAAAAAGAAATCATGACATTTGCAAGAAAATGGATGAAACTGCTCAACATTTCATTAAGCAAAATAAACTGGACTCTTAAAGAAAATACCATATATTTTCTCATACATGTGGTTACTAGATTTTACTTTACCTATATACAGAGTTATTTGTCTGTGTGTGCATATGTGTGATGTGTGTGTTTACTTTACAAAAGTACAAAAGAGTAGAGGAAAAGCTCTTATAGGATGGAGAAGGAGGAAAATAGAAAAAACAATGGAATATACACTATATGAAGCAGAAATTGGGGCTCTTCAGGGGCTCCTGGAAACTAGGAAAAATAAGCTGGTGATATGACAGAGGACAACGGGTAAAAAAGATGACTATGAATAAAGTAACATGGCATGTGTATGAAAATGCCATTATGAAACATGACTTTGTATGATAAAAATAATTTTCTGTATTGTTTATAGGTTTACTTTAAAAGTTAAAAAAACTGGTTTTGCATTAATAGGTATATATAAATCTGTGTTTAATAGGTTGTTTAATAGGCTTTCAATTGGTAGCCCAGGCTGACTTCCAACTCCCAATGTTCCTCCTGCTTCATCTTCCTGAGTACAGGTCTAGATCACCTTTCCAGATTAGCATTTTTATTTTAGCCTTAGTGCCCACTTCATAAGTCTAATGTTGGTTATCTTGGTGAATATCCAGTTTAACATTATTTAATCCTTATACAATTATTCCTTTGCTTTTGTGTCAATGTTATCTAATTCATGGTTTGATCATTCCCTCATTCATGTTTTAGTCATTTGGTGGTTGATTTTAAGTGTGAGTTGTCATGTGATACCCTGCACCTTACTTTTGCATACGATCATCCATATGTTCCTCTCAAGTGTCTTTCCTTCTTAGACTAAAATCCTTCCAACGTTTCTTTCTCCTACCCCTCATTTTTCATTTGTTACTCTCCTGGATTTCATCATGATTTCTTGACTATCCTAACTCTCCTCCATATTCTTGCTCTATCCCTCCAGAAATTTCTACTTTTTTTACTTACTCATCTAATTTATGTTAGTGTGCACACAAAAATTGGTGATCTACTTCTAGAAGTCAGGGACAACTTGTAGGAGTTGGGTCATTCCTTCCAACATGTGGGTGCTTGAAGCAAACTCAAGTCATCAAGCCTGGTAGCAAGGGCCTTTTCCTGCTGAATGAGCTCACTGGCTGATAAAACTGTATTTATTTATTTATTTATTTATTTATTTATTTATTTATTTTGGTCTTTTTGAAACAGGGTCTCCTAATAGCCCCAGCTGTCCTGAACTCACTATGTAGACCAGGCTGGCCTTAAACTCACAGATATCTGCCTGCCTCAACCTCCCAAGTGCTGGGACTACAGCCATGTGCCACCACGCTGTTTTTATTTTTCATAATTATTACACTATTGTCTAGAGCATTGTATTCCAGAACATAGAAGAAGAAACTTGCATCTTTCAGAATTTGTTGAATAAAAATAAATTCATAAGTTTTAAGGTTTTAGAGGGAGCAATTTGTCATAAAATCTGCTTACCACAGTAATTTGCCTGAGAAAAATCTATTTTTACTATAAATATACACTCTTATATCCACAGCACATATTATATATATATATATATATATTTGCATGTCTATCTCACTCTCTCTATATATAATTCATATAATGAGTACAACTTTAAGCGGTCACAGTGGAGCTCAAGTGGTTTCACATGTATACTGAGAAATAGTGTGAAGACAGGATAAGGAACCAGAACAGTGTTGGGAAAGAACTTCTTCTGGAACTGTGGGCCAAGTTGGGGAGTCCTTGTTCCTTGCTGCACACACCAGGTATTAGATGATGTGGGGCCACACTATCTCAGTGTTAGACGTCCTTCATTTTATAGGTCCCGGGGAGGGTATTACCTCCTTTCTGGGATCTGGCATGTTTCATAAGTTCTCGGGCCTAGTTTCTCTAATACGATTTTAATATGCCCATGTGCTTGCACAGTTTCAGTTCTTTCCAATAAATTTAAAGCATGGTTTTCTTTCTATTCCCAGGATTAAGTTTTTCTCAGTCTGGTTGGATGGGTGGTGTCTGACAGATGTTGAAGTTGCTAAGACCTCACAGGGGTTGCAGTCTTCTTTCTCCCTCAAAAATATAAGTTAAAAGTTGCTTATAAAATGGAATCTCCTAGGGAAAATTCTGCCTCCAAAAGCTCATGGATAATTTTACAAGAGGTGGTGGAAAGATTGTAAGAGCCAGAGGTGGTGAATGACCACAAGGATACAGTTTCCCCAAAAGTTATGCAAGTTGTTCATATAGCATAACTAAGTACCACGTAACCTCAAGCCACACAAAAAACATTTTTATTGATTTGATATGCAATAAAAAACATTTTTATTGATTTGATATGATATGCAATGCTTAATCATATTCAGACCCTGTTCCTCATCCCTACTTTATTATTCTCCTCCTCCACTTCAGGTCCTCTAGATCATTTGCCTATATTTAATAGGCCTATCAAGGCCTGGAGAGATGGTTCAGCAGTTAAGAGCACTGACTGTTCTTGCAGAGGACACGAGGTTGGTTCCCAGAAACCATATAGTGGATAACAACCATTCCTAACACCAGTTCCAAGGGGTCAGATGTCCTCTTCTAACTTCTGTGTGCATTGCACAACACCAGTGCACTTACAAACATGTGGGCAATATATTTATACAACAAAATATAAAAGAAAATATTTTTAAAAGTAAATCAAGCTTGTCCTGTACGAGCTAATCAGTGAAATTTAAAGGATGTTCTTAAATTAACAACACAATACTGAGTATTCCTAAAAATGACTTTTGCCTGAATAATTCTTCAGAAGCCTGACTTTAAAAAGTATGGGACAGTTCCTATCTATTATTGAAAGGCATAAGGTGAAATAAACTGGTGCTAGCTTCAAAGCCTCATCTCCACTGTCTAGTGGCCAAGAAGTAGCACCCACCAGTGCAATAGTGGCATGGATATTATAGGTTTACCAACTACTTTTTAATTGGATTTAAGGTCTGCTTCCTAGGTTGGAGACCATACCTGACATTGATAACAGGCCTGGGATCCTGATGCTAGACATCCCACAGGCCAGGGGAGAAAGTTGAATAACAGTTTTTTTTTGTTGTTTTGTTTTGTTTTTTTGCTAAATAGATATAGTATTAAACTGATTTCTAATGACTTGCTCTTATACCCATAGATTAATGCATCACTCACTCTCAGCAAAGATTCCCCATGCAATATGACAAGTGACCTAAAAAGCCAGATGAGGTGGATGAACACACAAAAACACAGTTTTCTGGACAGCAGGTCAGTTACTCATATGAACCTAGCAATGCTAACAGCATGGACAAGTCCTATGTAAGCTCAAGCCAGAAAAAAATCTGAGCACAGGCATGGGGAGGTGATAAGAAATGCCAAGTCTACATAAGCAACTACTGGCAACTGATAATTGCTGGGAAGGGAAGATTCAGTCTTGTTTAATAGTGAGACTATTAGTAGGCTGACCAGGCTCCAGTGGACAAAACAACTCCAAAGAACATTTGGAGACACAAACCAGACTTTACAGACTATATATTAGAGAACAGAAATCTGAAGATTTGAAAGTGAGTTAGAAAGGGGGTGCAGATGAAAGGTGATCTAAATATCATCAAAATATATTATATAAAATTCTCCAGAATTCAATTAATTTTTTAAAATTAATTTTTTAAATGTTTTTTGAAAAAACAGTGTGGACTGGGGAAATGGTTTGGCAGGTAAACATACATGTCATTCAATAACTTAATAACTCAAGTTTAAACCCCAAACTACATGGTAGAATGAGAGAACCAATTCCGGCAGGTTTTCCTTTCACCTTCACATACTTTGAAGGAGCACACAAGTGCAAGTGTGTGCATACACACACACTCAGTAAATATAAAAAATAATAAAGTATGTAACTAAATATTTTTCAATAAAAATATATTGAAATTAATTTGATTCACATAAGTGTTATCTAAAGTAAATGTGCTTCTCAAGTAAAATGAGAAGAAACTCACATCTGAAATAGAGGCAAACTCTATTACCCAATCTGGTCATTCTAGTTCATTTTATGCCAACAAGCTAATGTTGGATGTTGGTTTGTAACATAGCAGGATTGTCTAAAACTCTCTTAATGAAGAAAAATGATTTTAGGCATCTCCCTTTAGTGATTAAAAGTAACGAGCTTTACTCACTTTCAGTTTCCTCCCCGTGTTGTCACCATTTAAATTAAGTCATAAGCTCATACTTTCTCTGTAAAGGAATATGACATTGTTTTCAGTTCTACACATCTATAAAGTATATGAATATTTGCACTCTCTGTTTCATCACTTCTCTTTTCTGAAAGGAGTAATGCCCTCCAAGCTTATGAAAATTTCTAAAATTCAAAAACTTGATTATAGACATGTATCTTTCCAGAACAACTAAATAAAAGCATTCCTGACAACCCCTATCAATTCCATTTATACTTGATATTTCCTATGAAAAAAGTGGAAAAAAGTTCATTATTGCAGCTACTGTTTCTATAATATGCTGAATTTCCTGGACTGTTTACACAACATATCTATTATCATAAACACATGCATGTGGGAATTGTATTTAATATGTGGAAGAAAAACTTCCTTGTCATTTATTACTTGTATGTATATTTTTGTGTGGTTTGGTTTTTGAGACAGGGTCTCACTATGTAGCCCTGTTTGGCCTTTAACTTGATATGTGTTACATAGACAAACCTGGCCTAACCTCACAAAGATCTGCCTGCCTCTGCCACCCACGTGCTGTGATTAAATACACCGACCACTTTACCTGGCTTTTGGATGTACTATGAAAATAATATGCAAATACTATAACTATAGTATTCCATAGTATTATTTCATAATCCGTAATTTTATTGTCATTGTTTATCTTTCTAACTTCAATCACATTGAATTAAAAACATTCATGGCAACTGTATAAGTTCTAAATGTTTAGGGATAGTATCATATTAGACAAATTATAGCAGGCTTTTCCTACTATTCAAGTGTATCCTTTTATTCAGTGGTAAGTGAAAATGACACTAAACCAGGGCTATTCCAGAGAGTAAAATTTTAATTTTGAAGAACTTTTTTACCAGCATGTATAGTTCAATTTGGAAAGTTGATACAATAACATAAATGATATTTATAAATATGTATGCATGACAGCAATGTATGAAAGTTATTTATATGGATACTGGAGAAATATTTCAAAAATCCAGAATTTGAAAATCTGTAACATTTGCAGGGTGATGATAGCTGGAATTGAATACGGGGAGTGAATGTTCTCTTATTATGTGATATATTAAATTTTACCTATATCAGGTTTCATGTACAATAAATGTTTTAACCTAGAAATGCTTACATTACTCTTGTAAACCGTCTCTGAGATAGGCAGTATTTGATTCACTTTGCGGATCTACTAAAATGTTCCCCAAATGGTTATGTCACTTTTGTCAGTTAAACAAACATCATTGTTAAGTACTTAGAATTCAAACGAAATCTATGTGAGTCCAGGAGCTGTGCCTTGCCTGAGTTGCACAAGGACCAATAAATTATTATGAAATGAAGAGGAATTGAAAAGAATAAGCCAAACTGGAAAAGCCCCAAGCTGAGAAAACCTAGGAACACTTTTCCTTTTTATTGAATTTTTGAGATTTTCATACAATACATTTTTATTGTATTTGGATCCCCTCCCGTATCCTTCCAAAGGACAAGGCTCAGCAATGCGTGCACCAAACACAAGAGAATAATGCAGTAGAAGCAAACCAGAGAGTCGTCAAAGTGGAACTTGTGAGTGTGTGAAATGCAGGGTTTTTGATAAATATACTTCTAAGGCAGTAAGGTGAGTTTTCAAATGCAATGATAATTTTTAACAATGGATGTGCTGAAAATAAGTTGTTGTTCTGAAGGTAAATAAGAACAAGGGGATGGGTGGAAAGGAGGCCATGTAAAGGATTGTAGTCCATTCCAGAAATAACCTTGATGCCATTAAACCACTTCATTCAAATTTTATCCCATTGAATAAAAATACTTCTAAGTTGTATTAATTCCACTTTTGTTTCGTTATTTTTATTTAACTGAGCTCATGTGTAATTTTCTATAATAAAATGTTGAGTAAAACAAAAATTTAACATATGCAACAATTATTTGAGAAGAGATCATTAAATTGAGAGGGAGTGAAAAATGTGAGAATTGGAGCATGAGAAAGAGGGGAATGAATTTTGAAAACTCAGTATTCAGATGAAATTCACAGAAAATTAAATAAAAATGAGACGTTAAAAATCCATGTAAAAATGATTGTGACTGCTCATATGCTCCTGTCCATCATGTGTCCATGGTTATATATTAAAGAGACAGTAGAAATTTTTAGCACATTCCTAATAAAAAGTCAAAATTTCTCCTAGAATATAGAATTTGAAAGAAGGCATCCAAAGGGAAATCGTTATTCAAATTCACAAGAAAGGAAGCAAAGATGGGTAACCATGACAAAAATACCTATAATGAAAACAGAAAAATGGAGAGAATAGGTTTTTCAGACCTAAAATTTTATTTGCCTAGAGATACCATTTTTCAGTGAACAGAAAAAACGGTCAGTCTCCCATCCACAAGTAATGGAAATGCAGGCTTCAGGAAATCCCGGACCTGAAAAGAGATCATGCTTAACAAATTGAAGATATGAGATTTGTGTTTACATAGTCACAGAAGGAAAATTCTGAAATATACAGTGGAAAAGTGCTCATGGAGACCTGAGTAAGATTGGAAAGACTGAGGGGTGAGGAATCATGGAGACAAAACGTGTTACAACCAGTGTTTGAAGGCATGGATTTGAGAACACTCTTAAAGACTTCATCACAGACAGATACAGTGGATTTCAGGACCCTGAATTGGTGTCATTTTGTCCAAATGTGTTAAAATGTCAGTGAGTCTCATAAGAAAAATAAAAGACATTTGATAGAATTCTGGAAGGGGTCGTCCTGGGATGTGAGCAGAAGGAGGAAGCTGGAGAATGTTGTGCAAGCACTGCACCTTAAGGGAAGATGGAAATGATTGGCAAGTTTTACCACAAAAAGTGATGGTTTTTTTTATGGAATTTTCACAATCACTATACTTTGTTATTTGTCTAGCTCTTCCACTGCCCTCCTGTCCCCTTGACTCCTCTTGTTGGTCCTTTTTCTACTCCTAAATAGGCCCCACTTCTGTTTTCATGTCATATGCATTACTTCATCTTTTCTTTCCCACCCTTCACTCTCCCTTAGCACCTTCCCCCTCTCTCACAGCACCCTTTCTATTTTTATGTCATATCAATACATACACACATAAACCTGGCTTCTATGTATGAGAGAAAATGTGGTATTTGTCTTCCTGAGTCTGATGACTTATTTTGTTTAATATCGTTAATGCCAATTCCACCCACTATTCTGCAAATGTCATGTTTTTATTCACTTTTATGACTGAATAAAATTTCAATGTTTATATATTGCAATTTTATCCATTCATTTCTTGATGAACAGCTAGGATGTTTCCGTTTTTTTGATAGTGTGAGCAATGCAATAATAAACTTGGATGTAGGCTAGAGAGTCCTTTGGGAGTATACACAGGGGTAAATAAGATGGGTCATATAGCAATTGTGTGTGTGAGAAACCTTCATAACTCAATATATCTTTTAAAAGTGTTCAATATATCTTTTAAAAGTGTTCTATATTTTGACCTACAAGAGAATGAAAATTAAACTACTTTGAGAGACAATTTACCTAGAATGGCTAGGTAAACATGAAGGAAACAAGGACAGTAAATTCTCACAGACTATAGGTCTGAATGTAACTATTTCAACAGTCCTGCCTATTTCTTTGGGAAATATCTGGAATTTCTGAGGAACTGTGATCAATTTCTTGATACAACTTTATGAGAAATTAAACTGTTGAACTGTTTTGCTTTTTCATATCACAATATCAGGCAATTCCAGAACAAAAGCAACTTGCATTTTAATAAGATAATTGCAAAAAGGCAAACTTCTTTTATCAGTTTAAGTTATTTTGAGTTTTGATGAGATTTTTAAGTTTCAAATATTAGCCTGATATAAAACAAATACCTTAGACAGATATATATATGGGGAAGAGGGAGAGGGAGAGAGAGAGAGGGAGAGAGAGAGAGAGAGAGAGAATGAAATTGTTCATGGACTTATTGTAGAAACAAGTATAATATATCCCAAGCAAATAATTGTTTACTTTGCTTAGAGGTTAACTACTTAACCCAATTATGCATTTTTAATTACATATGTGCTTTCTGTTTCTGCTTTATTGAAAATCTTTTGCAAAAATAATAGAGACATTGGATTCAGTACAAGTTTTAAGTTTATAAAGTAAGGGAGCTAAAAAATGGAAGCAAAAAAAATCTGTATTTATGTATCAAGATATACATATGGCATGTCAAATAAAATAGAATGTACCCTCAAGAAGAAGTCAATCCACTCAAAGTTAAGCTGTTTAAGGATAATTCAGTTCTGGCAACCTGGAGTGTATTTCAAAAACAAAAGAGGGCTGGAGAGATGACTTAGCAATTAAGAGCACTGACTGCTCTTGCAGAGGACCGGGGTTCAATTCCCAGTACTCACCTAGTGGCTAAGAATCATCCTTAACTCCAGATCAAGGAAATCTGTCGACCTCTTCTGACTTTCACAACACTGCACGACACAGGTGCACTCACATACAATCAGGCAGTACATTTGTACACATAAAATAAAAATAATAAATAAAATTTAAAAAATCGAAAG
>NW_008352267.1:5608920-5609608 GCF_000622305.1 Nannospalax galili | reverse complement strand
CTTTCATCTATTATCTATTATCTATCATCAATCATCTATTATCTATCATCAATCATTATTTATCATCTATCTACCTCTATCTATCTATCTATCTATCTATCTATCTATCTATCTATCATCTATCCTCTATCTATATCTATCATCTATCTATCTATATCTATCTATCATCTATCATCTATCTATCATGTATCTATCTATCTATCATCTATCATTTATCTATCATCTGTAATATCTGTCTATCCATCTACCTATCTATCATCTATCATCTATATCTCTCTATCTCTCTATCTTTCTATCTATCTATCTATCATCTATCATCAACATCTATATATCTATCAATTCTATCATCTATCTATCGTCTATCTATTATATGCATATCATCTATCTATCACCTATCATCATCTGTCATCTATCTATCTCCCTACCTACCCATCATCTATCTATCTGTATTAGTCAGGGTTCTCCAAAGAAACAGAACCAGTAGAATGAATATGTATAGAGATGTATCAGCTTAGCTCACAGGATAGAGTCTGAGTAGTCCAACAATGCCTGCACCACACTGGAGAGGCTGAGAATCCGTAGTTGCTCAGTCCACAAGGCTGGATGTCTCAGTAGTCCCAATCCGGTGCTGGAGGTCTGACAAATTCCAAAATATCAGCTAGTCTTCAGTCTACAGCAGCAAGAAAAA
>NW_008352267.1:5599005-5608732 GCF_000622305.1 Nannospalax galili | reverse complement strand
CTATCTGTCTATCTATCTATCTATCTATCTATCTATCTATCTATCTATCCATCCATCCATCCATCCATCCATCCATCCATCCATCTATCTATCTATCTATCTATCTATCTATCTAATCTATCAACTAATTATAAACCTATCTATATATTGCAGAAGAAGCAAGGTAATTTTATTGGGAGCAAACTGATAGTAACGATTGTGGAGGAATAAACTTTCAAGATTGACAGTGGTCCACATGAGTGAGGGGACTCTGGGCCCCACATTACAATTTGGGGTCTGTTTTCATAGGGTATAAAGGAAGGAATGAGTGGTTAATAAGGGACATAGTTTGAGGGTTTTTTATCTTTTCATTATTTATTATTTGTGAATTTTGTACATGCATGTATTATATTTTGATCAAAGTCATATCCCAGTCATTCACCTCCAATTCCACCCCCGTTCAGTTGCATCTCTTTCTTCTTCAACTTCATGTTTATTTGTATTTGAGTGATGTTCTACTATTACATGGCTTTTTGTTATGATTTTTTTCTACTACGTAATTTTTCCCACTGTTTCATTCTCAGTAACTAGTCTAATGTTTTTCACTTAATAACTTTAAAATCAAATGAAGATTGACTTACTTGGTAGTAAGGATATATAATTATTATATAAATAAGGATATATCATAGTGACTTATAACAGTAATGATATCCCATTAGTAAAACATAATATTAATATATAAGTATAATGTAAGATTAAGAATAATCACATTTTATTAATATATCATTAGGAGTACTTACTATAAAAAAACATAGATTAAGCTAGAGAGATGGTTTAGTGGTTCAAGAACACTGACTGTTCTTGTAGAAGACCTGGGTTTGAATCCCAGCACCCACATGGCAGCTAATAATCATCTGTAACTCCAGTTCCAGAGGATTCAACAGTCTTTTCTGGCATCTGCAAGCACTGCATGACACAGGTACATTTACACACATACAGACATAGCATTCATACAACTAAAATAAAAATAAATTTATTAAAAAAAACATAGAAACTTAACAAATACTATTTCTTTAATCTGGAAGAAACCAAGCTGTTTCTATGAAAACTGAAATTCCTTATGTGTATACAAGACCACACAGAAAATGTTTTGGATGATAGTGCATCTGTTGCTAGTCCTCTACTATATCATTAGAATGTGAAACAATATAGTTTTGTTCCCTTGAGACAAAAAAGTTTATAGTCACCATATACACACCAAGAATGTCTGTGAAGACCTGTGAACTCTTGTAAAGACAGATAGCATGCTAGATTCACTTCACTGGTCACAAGAAAGTTATCTCCAAACTTCTGCATCATTTCCAAACTTTTGTATTATGATCTTTCTCTAGTTTTAATAAAGCATCAGAAAACATATATTAAACCATATTAGCAGATTTCACAAATACCCTAATTTGTTTTTTTTAAATATTTTTAAGCAATTAACTCTAATAAGCCTTATAAACAGGATGTTTTGAGATTATGAGGAGCTCACATTTGACATTTTGTTTGTCCTATCTTACCCCGGGTCTCCATCATGTTTCTTTCTCCTTGGAATATAAGCATGCTTTACTTCTTCATGGGATGACAGGGACTTCAAGATGATAAGTAAATGATTTCTTCATCATGGCCCTTACCCATTGATTACTTCATAAAAATTCATCACTGCAGCTCATGTACACACACACACACACACACACACACACACACACACACACACACTTCAGAATAGTGCCCTAAAGGAATAATACAGCATCTGGAGACAAGAGCTGTTGATCCCAGCACTGTGACTGGGTAGGTTTGAAAGTGCTTCTTATTGTCTTTCAGCTACTTTTTCCTATCTATGAAGCAAAAACTTTGAAACGGACTGACTCTGCATGATTTCTTGAATACCTAAATGACATAGTGAAGGAAACTAAATTCTCTTTGTTGCATCACATGATTGAATGGATTGGCATTAAGTTGAAAAATGTCAGTTTGCATTGTAAATCAAGTTGTGGTGGGTATCCAAGAGCAAGGACAATTACAAGTATTATTTGAGGGTCTATGAGAGCCCTTGTCAACATCTTCATAGGTTCATAGGATGAAGTACATTCTTGGCATTGGCTTTTTTTCTTTCCTTTATTTATTTATCTATTTATTTATTTATTTATTTATTTATTTATTGCTAGTATATGATATTCAGTAGGGCCAATTGTTGTGGGTTCTCCTCAGGCCAGCTGTGAAGACCCTGACCCCGACTGGGTCCCCTGTTGATTGGGGGAGGGGGGCAAGAGGGGTGGAGTCAACACACAGACCCCAGGAATCGGGTAGAAAGAAGCACTAGGCGAAGTGCTGCAGGCTACTTTAATGCAGGAAGGGGCAGGCCTTATAGTTCCCTTTTCTCTGCCCCTAAGTCCCTTTAGTCAGAGTATTGTTTTTTGATTGGTCTGTGCCACGCAGTCTGTCAGCAGTCACTGGGCTTGCAAGCAGGGTATGGAGGCATGGGCTCCTTTTGGCGGGCTATTTGCGGACCAAGAAGTGAGGTGAATTCTCACTGAATCCCAGGGCTCTGGGTCCAACGCCATCTTTGGAGGCCTCCTGCTACAGGCAATGTCCTGTGTTTTAAGGTAATTTATTTATTATCGTCTTGTATATGTATAAATTTTAAAAAAGTTTCTATTGTGGTAGGTTTTCATATGACTTTTTCTAAAGGACTTTGGCATTAGTTATCCATCCCCATAAGCCCTCTTCTGGCCTGTCCTCCCTTTCCCCATTCACTTTAACCATTCCTACTCCATTATTCCCATTTCCCCATTTATATCATAACATTCTACCTCCCCTCCCATGAAGTCTCCTCCCATCATTGCCTTTTACTTGACTGACTACATATGACTTACTGGTATACCCGTAGATTACTGCATCTCTCAAAAATTGATGAAAAAACCTTCCTCATACAACAGATAGGAATTGACATAGAGATCCACAAATGGCCAACCTACAGAGAATACTATATTCAGAGGTTCTTATCCCTGAAGAGGACACTATATCATACTTCTGTCTCCCAAAGCTCAGGCATCCTTATGGAAGAGGGGCAGAAAAATTCTAAGAGCCAGAGGTTGTGGATGATAACAAAGAATTGTCCAGACAGCTGGGAAATTGCTCATAGGAATTCACAGCAATGGTGATGACATGCACAAGACCCCTGTAAACTCAAACTAGGCAGAATTCGAGCATGAAAGTGGGAGGTGGGTACAAGCCTAAGCTGAGGAATCGTTGCCAACTGATAGCTGCTGGAAAAGTCAGTCAGATTTCTTTAAGTAAGGGTATGACGCTGAAAAGGTTGTCCAGGCTTTGACATTTCAGGAAAGAGGTTTGACTCAATGTGTGTATACATACACATATATGTGTGTATGTATATGTATATAAGTACAAATAATATATAAATATTGAACTATATACAATAGAGTACATGACATCTGGTAATGTGTGGGTATCAGGGGGTTCAGGATAGGAGAAGGACTGAAACATGATCAAAATGTACTGTGTGAAATTTGCAAAAATTAAATTAAAAAATGAAAAAATTAAATTAAAAGATATACTTATGGGGGAGCAAGATGGCTCTGTATGTAAAATCACTTTCTGTCAAGGCTTTTTCCTTTTAAATTTTTTTTTATTTATTTTATGTGCATGAGTGTTTTGTTTTGCATGTAGGTAAGTGCACTTGTCATGCAATATCCTCAGAGGTTAAATGAGGGCATCAGATCCCCTGGGATTGAAGTTAGGATGATTGTTAGTTGCAGTGTGGCTGAGGAAAATTTAACCAGAATCCTCTGCAAGAGCAGCCAATGCTCTTAACCGCTGTGCCACCTTTCCAGCCCCCTGTAAAGATTTTTTTTTTAAATCTGAGTTCAGTGCCATGACTAAAATGGTGGAATGAGAGAACCAACTTTTGGAAGTTGTACTCTGATCATCATATATGCCATGGCTCACACAAACATGTGCACACAACCTCCCCCACACCCTAAACACATATAAATAAATTCATAAATAAATAATTATAATCAACTTGATTGAGGTACAATCTGCATTGAAAAAAAAAGAACATGTAAATGTGTTTTTAAAAATTACATAATGGAAAAATTCTACTGTATTCACAGTTAATGTTTACCAGTTAAACACAGCACAAGCATTTGTGAAGGATGGAGTTTCATGCAAATGTCTACTCCATCTTGCTTATTTGGAAATTAAACTATTATGATACCACAGCAGTAGAAATAAGACTTTTTCTGGAAAATGATAGAGAAGAATTTCAATGTTTTAAAATGATTGAATGTGAGGAATATAGTTAATTCTATTTGTGAAGCAATGAAAAATATACAAGTGGGTATCCAGGGCAGGACCAATCATTGTGTTCAGATTTTTCCAGGTTCTTCTGTATGGACCTTGAAGGTAATACTGAGAGTAGCTGTCTGCAGTAGAATACAGTACAACATATAATTTTATGTGTAAAATACTTGGATTATCTGAATCAATTCACTTTGGTAATTCTAGTGCTTGAACCAACATTAACCCAGTTCAAGCATATAAGCATTATCTTTAACTCAAGGGGGAAATTCTCACTATAGTTTATCTATAGTTCTCAAAGTTAATAAACCCCCAGGAACTAAGAAGAAAAATAGAATAAACTACAGGGTATAAATGCCAAAGCTGTGACCATACTATGATGGGAACTTAGCTTCTCTGAGACCAGAATGGATTATATCTCTCAAATGATCTATTCTGTAAATGTTGCCAGTGTTGCTAAGGGAAATGTTTAGTTTTGTTTACCATACAGACAACATATAAATCTAATTTCCAATTTTGGATAGAAAAATTAAAGGAGATTCAATTTTAGTAGTTGTGTTTCATTTCATTGCTTATATCATAATACTGATCAAGAAGTAGAGGTTTTTACACAGGTATTTTTTTTTCTTTGTGATATAATAAATACCACTTGTGCTTGTTTAAGTAGACTTTTTTATTTATTCCCAAATTTCAAAGTAAAATTTTCTCCACAATTATTGTCTAGAGCTACTTATTTCCTATTCAAGATTAATGATGTTGTTAGGGAATTTACTGTATCGGCATAACTTTGCCTTCTACTTGTCTCCTGAGTTCTCTTAGGGTTCCTTGCTCCTGGCTCTATTAGACAAACTACATAGCACATCTTTATCTGAATTTTTCATAGTTTATATCCTAGGTTGGGGGAATAGAGTAACATACAAAGGTGAACACCCAGCACTCCACAAAATGCGAACACCCGGTGCCCCATTCCACTCTGTGGCTCAGCAGGCCAACGTTCCAGATCGCTTCAGCACCCCTCCCACAGTCTCTGTTAGCTTTTGTCCATGCCTTGTGGGTCCGCAGTCTTGCCTCAGGTTGGTAAATGCCCCCTCTCTTGTCCACATCTGCAAGACGGGCCATTTTTTCTGTGCCCCCACCGCCACTGCTTCTGTCCCAAAAGGGCGCCAATGCTCCTCCCTCCTAGGCTAACTTTTGCAGCTCCCTCTCCATAGCTAACTCTCTGCAGCTAATTCTCAGCAGCAGGCCCCAGCCCAGCAGGAATAAGTGCCCTTAGGAACACACTCCACCAATTCCTCCAGCTCTTACAATCTTTCTGCCAATCTTCCGTTAAGGTCCCTGAGCCTTGGAGAGGGGTGACAGATGTAGGGTGATCTCTCTTGTATCATGGCGAGATAGTGACTTCTTGGGCCTCCCCATTATTCATCTTTATGCCATGGCACTTGATCTATCTCAGTGGTATTTCTTATACTATAAAGACAAATGGAAGGAAGTAGACACATCTTAAAAAAATCATGAATGTAAATACAAATACCTAGAAGATATTTATTTTGAGAAAAATGAAAATTTCCATCATTTGGAACAATTAATTGATAAGGAACCAGTTTTGTGTAATTCTTTGTAACTGTAGATAATCAGTTTAAATTAACTAATTTAAAACAAATGTACTGATGAATGTTGAATGCTGTTTGTATGCAGACTCCCACTCTTCAATGCTTTTGTATCATTCTGCTGCTCTTATAGCTGCTGTGACTCCCACAGCAACAACACAGCATCTTCAGTTACATATCTACATGCCTTTTTGCAGCTAACAATTTCTCAGTTACTTACATATGTTAATTACTATAATCTGTTAGTAAACTAGCATATTTTAGGATATCATATTCCTTACAGGCACCAATAACAATATCTTTTACACCCTTGTACAGTAATCCTTAAAAGTGCCTGTCATTTCAAATTTTGTTGAATAATGGAGGCTTTATCCTTTTGTCTCATTATACCATGGGCAAAAATGATGAAGAGAAAGAAAGAAGAGAAGATAAAGAAAGAAGGGAGATAAGGCAGGCAGAGAGATTTTTTTTATAAAATGAAATTCTTGAAGAAATATAAATTTAAAATTAAAACTCTCTTTTTCTATAGTGAATGTCTTGTATTTCTAAAAAACGTGTTAAAGCCATATTTATTGTATACACTGTTTTGTATTGTTCATTTTTATTTGGAGGTTGGGGTGACAACATATATGTTGTCCCATATATACAATATATGTATATCACATATATATGTATGGGAAGCTTCCTAGAAGGGAAGATAGAATGTAGTGGTACACATTTCTGAACTGGGAATCATAACTGGAAATAACATTGACAGAGTGAAAGTGGGTACAGGATATTCACTTACAATGTGAGAATTATTTACTTTGGTAGCATTTAAAGGCTTTGTATTAGTAAAATTTAACATACATTCAAATATTTTTCAAATAGCCTACATCTTTTGTTAAGTTAACAACATTGGTACCCCCTCCAAATACAGGTTTTCTTCTTACTAAAAACTAACTCTGGCATAAGAAGGATGCTAAGTAGTAGAGCACTTTCCTAGAATTTGAGAAGCATTGATTTCTATTCTCAAAACCACACAATCAAGCAAAAAGCCAAAATCAAAATGTGCATTGAAAAACTAAATAAGGCTAAGGTAGACTAGTAAGTCAAGACATGATATTCATTTACCTTCTGCTGAGTCAGAGATTACAAACAGGAAGCCAGGTTAATCAGAGCCTCAGACATAAAATGAGACACCAGACAAGAATGGGCAAGAGAAGTGCCTTGCTCAACAGGAAACCCAAACTGGCAGAAGCATGTTTTTTAGCTTAGAAAAGAAAAAAAGACCAAAATTTCCTTGGGCATATAACTGTGAAGGTCTGAAGTGAATATAAAAATGTCTGAAAACTGGAAACCTGTTAGCAACTGCAAGGATATGAATTGTTCATTCATAAATTGTATGGCTTCATAGTGTGTTGTTTTCTAGCTCCATCACATTTAACTTAAGATTAATTGTTGAGATTGTAATTTCTGGTGTTTATGTACATCTTATAACTGCAAATCAATGTATCTCATGTTAGTTTAATTACTGGGAACTTAGCAGGCTTTAGTTTCTGATTGATGTTATGGACATGATATTTTTCTATCTGAAATGTATAATCAGTAAGACACTATTTTCTTGTTAACTGATAAGAAGTATTTTTAATTCATTTTTATTTTATGTGTATGGGTATATTGCCCACATGTATATAAATGCACCTCTGTCATGTGATGCCAGATGAGGTCAGAAGAGGGCATCAGATCTCCCAAAACTGGAGTTTTGGATGGTTATTTGCCACGTGGGTGCTGGGAACTGAACCTGGGTTCTCTGCAAGAACAGCCAGTTTTCTTAATCACTTAGCCATCTGTTCAGCCCCCACTTTTTAAAATTTATAAACAAATACTCTACAGAATTTCCTTAAGCTTTGAAGGAATTAAAGGTTCTTTCCATAATTCTGACATTATTTCAGTAACTGAGTTCAGAGCTGCCTTTCATGTCTCTGCAAGAATCAGATAAGTTATGTTTAAAGCTGATTACAAACTGCTTGTTTTAAAAGAGAAAAGTGGCATTAGTTGCTCCATTTTGAGAAAATACTTTTCATTTATTATTTATTTGGATCATTTTTTTCATTTCCTGAAATCCAATAGGATTGAAAGTAAAGAAATGTAGTTACAGTAGCAACATAGTGAACAACAATAGACAGTTTAGATTGTTAATTTATATGCCATATAAATGCTCCCAAGAAATGAGTTTTCATATAAATCACCCACAAATTTTGTTAAATGTAATTTTGCCTTAGAGAGATAAGAAAGGCTTGGGATTTGTGTACCACCCACTACCAGGTAATGTTCCTCTTGCTGATACATGAGGACATTTGAGACAACAGAGGATTAATCACAATGACTATAGTATTACATGTGACATGTAAAAGAAAGGAAGACTCTGGAGGTAGAGGCAGAATCTGTTTTGTGAGTTTGAGGACAGCCTGGGCTACCTGTGACTATCTTTCGAAAAAGAAATCATGACTGGAGAGATGGATCAGTGAGTAAAGTGCCATCCATGCAAGCATAAAGACCTGATTTGAATTCCCAGTGTACCAAACAAAATGCCAGGTGCAGCAAGGTGCAACTGTAACCCCAGCACTGGCCAGGCATACAAAGGAGGATCACTAGGGCTTGTTGACCAGTTAAGCTAGTCAAACAAATGAATCTTTGAAATGGTAACACAGTGACAAAGACTACTGGGCATTTTAACAGAAGCATCTGAACTATCAGGTTGTACTGGACACCCACACAAGTATGTTTGAGATATTTTACAACTGTAAATTATAAAAAACTGACAAAAACACAAAGTAATCTTAGTGATAAAATGATCTTTGTCTCCTGTGTTTTCAACTGATTATTACCTTGTTAATATTGAAACTTTTCTTCAATAAACACACATATTTTAGAATGGCTGATTATCTATGTATATGATAATTAGACTGCAATGTAAACTACATACGATACCTTAATGCTGTGCTCCTTAGTCGATAAGTAAATAAAATAATTATTTCTGATATTTTACATTGGAATGAGTCATACTACTGCCCTTTAAAATTAACCATGGTGGTACGTGTCTTTAATATCCCAGAACTCCAGAGGCAGAGGAAGGCAAATTTCTGTGAGATCAAGTCCACCTTGGACTACATGAGTTCCTGGCAAGCCAGGGCTGTATTTTTTAAAAAAAAAAAAAAAAAAAAAAAAAAAAAAAGGATCTAAGAATCTGGGATATTAAGATATTTAAACTGGGCTTTGAAATATCATTAAAGAACACTTAGTCCAAGAGGATGTTATAAAAAAGTATGTACTTGGGAGAAGAGAGGATGAGAGAGAGAAAAAATAAAACGCGAGCCGAACTTGGAGGGAAAAGTGGTGAGGGAGAGGGGAGAAGTGAATGGGAAGGTAGTGATGGGGGTGGAATTGATCAAAAAGCGTTATAAGCAGGCGTGAATTTCTCAAACAATTATAAAAAAGAATGATTGACATACTTTCATATAAGAATTTGATTGCAGCTCAGAAAGCTACTAAAATTTTCTTTAATGACCTTATATTTAGATAAGGCCTTTTCTCTGGTTATTGATAATACTTAAAACAGCTGAAGAAAATAGGAAACAGAGAATTTTAAATTATTTAGAATTTATTTTTTAAAAATTAGAAAATGTTCATGCTTCTTTTGCCTATTTTATTATTGAGGTGTTGGTTTTGAATTATTTGGCTTCTGTGTGTATGACGCTTCAGTTCCTATTGTTTGCTCTCTTTCTCATTCTGTG